>NW_021857683.1:0-992 GCF_006229205.1 Suricata suricatta
GAGAGAGAGTTGGGGAGAGAGAGGGATGCAAAACTTGAGAGACTATTGAATGCTGAGAATGAACTGAGGGTTGAGGGGGAAGGGGGAGGGGGGAAAAGAGGTGGTGGTGATGGTGGAGGGCACTTAAGGGGAAGAGCACTGGGTGTTGTATGGAAAACAATTTGACAATAAAATATTATGGAGAAAAAAAATTAAAAAAATAATAAAATAAAGAGTTAAAACAAAAGAGCAAAGAAAAAAAAAAAGAGAGACACAGAGACACAACATAACAGTGTCTTAACTATAGTGATCAAACTGATGGTTACCAAAGGGGAGGTGGGTGAAAGGATGGTTAAAATAGGTGATGGGGATAAAGGAGTATACTTGTGATAAGCACTAGGTGGTGCATAAAATTGTGTAATCACTATATTGTACATCTGAAACTAATATAACACTGTTTTAACTACACTGGAATTATTTTTTTAATCTTCAAAAAAAGGAATTAAAAAACTTCCCCACATTGCAATAAAATAAAAGCAATTTTCCCATTATCTATTTTAAAACAGGTCAAGAGGTATGGTATAAAAACATCAGTTGCATTTATAGTCACTAAAAAATTATCAGAAAGAGCAATTAAAAAAACATTTGAAATTGTGTCAAAAAGAATAAAATACCTAGGAATAAATGTATCTAAGGTGATAAAGGATCTGTATACTGAAAGCTATAGTAAATTGACGAAAGAAATTGAAGACATAAATGAAAATGTATTCCATGCTCATGTATTTAAAGTATTAATATTGCTAAAATGTCCAAATTTCTTGAACAAGGGCACCTGGGTGGTTCAGTCAGTTAAGCGTCTGACTTTGACTCATCATGATCTCATGGTTTATGGGTTCAAGGCCTCAGTCGGACTCTGTGCTGACAGCTAGCTCAGAGCTTGGAGCCTGTCTTCAGATCCTGTGACTCCTTCTCTCTCTGACCCTCCCTTGCTCACGCTGCCTGTCTGTCTGTCT
>NW_021857684.1:0-992 GCF_006229205.1 Suricata suricatta
CGCACAGAGCCCAATGCAGGGCTCGAATTCACAGACCACCAGATCATGTCATGAGCCCAAGTCAGAGGCTTCACCGACTGAGCCACCCAGGCACCCGAAAACTCAAAATTATTTAAAAATTAACTCATCTAAACATGTGTTTGTTAAAAGCAGAAACATACCGTGTTTATTCATCTGGGTCTTTTATCAAGAGAAATCCGCTCTTCCTGTGATACAACCCTTCCTCTCTAAGGAATAATTGAAACAAGCTGATTTTTTCTAGACAATTCTTTCTCCCTCTTTCCCCAACCTCTAATCAAACAATTGCCTCAAAGATCACAAAAATTTTAACTATTTTATTTATTTATTTAATTTTTTAAATGTTTATTCATTTTTGAGAGACAGAGACAGAGCATGAGCAGGGAAGGGGCAGAGAAAAAAGGAGACACAGAATCTGAAACAGGCTCCAGATTCTGAGATGTCAGCACAGAGCTTGTTGCGGGGCTCAGATTCACAAACCCTGAGCCGAGGTTGGACACTTAACCAACTGAGACACCCAGGTGCCCCTCAAGATTTTATTTTTTTAAGTAATCTCCACACTCTAGGTGGGGGGGCTCAAACTCACAACCCCAAGATCAAGAGTTGCATGCTTCATTGCCTGAGCCAGCCAGGCAATGATCACAATTTTTAAGACCCCTGAGAAAGGATGAACTGTATTAAAAACTGATCCTTTTAGACCAATGGATCGATGGATCAGGCAGTGATTCTCCAAGGCTGGTCACTGAACATCTATCAGACCTTTTCATCAGAATCTCCTGGGAGGCTGTGTGACATTGAGGTTCTGGGGGCATAATATATGAATGTGTAAATGTGCTATGCTCCTGCTTTGGGCACTTAGTTTGATCTCTAATATATCAAATTTGTTATTAAAAAACAGTTGCCCTTCAAGTTATGCATAGTTCATTTAATCAAAAGTAACTTGTTTTTAAACCTCTCTGCATTTTTTCCCCTCA
>NW_021857685.1:0-992 GCF_006229205.1 Suricata suricatta
AATTCCCACCCTTCGGCTTTAAATTAGCCAATAAAGAATGAACCTCCAAATCCTAGACACCCCACCCTCAGACCCTCATCAAGGCAGACACTCGGGTGTGCAATGTACCCTCCAGGACCTGGGAGTCACATATAAATCTTGTTCCTCAAAGTTCCCTGATGTTTTGTGCTGAAGTTCATGCTGCAATCATAATAACCACTGCAAGGTCTGGTCCAGCCAAAACTCTGGTCAGGGAAAAAGGCTTAGTACAAGTAATCCGGGGGCCCAAGCAAGTGCCTCAGGCGTTCCTGGCCAAGGGTCACTAGCAATACACTGAACCAACACAAGGCAGGAGCAACTGGTAGGGCTTAGTGGATTAAGGGGAGGAAACCGATGACTCCATGAGACACTGAATGTAAAGGGAGCGCAATGACCCGGTCAAATACACGACTGAAAGCTATACAGCGGTGACGGCTAACATCAATGTATGAGGCAGCTAAGAACAAACGTGTACAGTGAGAAAAAGCACAAGGTCAAAAATTAGAACATGGCAGGAACAGCGTAAAGAGAAGTAAATGAGCAGATGCAAGACAGGAAGACAATCAGGATAGCAAGAGACAGGAACGCTCCTCCCCCACCCCCAAAATACCAATAAAGGCAAGTGATAAATGTGTGAAGTGCTACAGTGACCATGACTTAACAATTTTATATACTTCCTTGATTTCTTTTACATTTGACTATTTCTGGAATCAGGATGTCTTCTAATCAGTAGGTATGTTTGACATAGGTTTGTTACTCCGCATAATCATTTACAATTGACAGAGTGCCTGACAATCAATGCTATTCCAGAAGCAAAGAAACGATACGGATAAGGAAATTGAACCAGTATATGTGGACTACGTTGTTCAAGAAGTTTTTGGTAAAAGGAAAAAGAGGCACAAAAGGAGGCACTGTGTTTGCTTTTTAAAACTGTAGGATGATGAGACAAGTATGTTTGTACGCAGGAAACTTAA
>NW_021857686.1:0-992 GCF_006229205.1 Suricata suricatta
TCTCTTGGGTAAATCCCTAGCAGTGCTATTGCTGGGTCATAAGGAAGTTCTATTTTAATATTTGCTGTCAACACTGGATCTTGCTGATGTTAATCCTCAGTTGGCTGCTTCAGAGGAAGAAGCCATGGCTATAGCTGGCCTTGTAGTGGACATGATTGCCTCAAGTTTTGGTCAAACAAGGGATGGAGGGCACATTTTCTATGACCATCTTCCTACTCCCAGTCCACCAGATAAATCCAAAAGTGAGGAACATGTGAAAATTTATGAAATGCTGTGTGCTGACACGTTTGTCACAATGGGCACTCCAGAGTTATGAGGCACTGAGGGGACAGATCTTAAATGGTCGTCTGGGTCAATATTGCCTGAAGAGGAACATCTACACATTCTCACAACTATAAAGTTTGTTTCCCCTCTCCATTTTGGTGACCAGCAACACTACTATAAATGTATTTAATTTTTTGAAGTTCACAGGGTATTAATATGTTAGGTACTATGCAAATTTAAAGAATTCATTTATTACCTTGGTTTAAAAATAATTTCCTAAATTCATTAGTTTTTGGAGTACTTTTGTATATTCCTTGGAATTTGCTACTTAATTTGTGTCATCTGCAAATTCAGACAGCTCTATCCCTTCCTTTTTAATATATTTGCCTTGTAGTTCTTTTTCTTGCCTTCTTGCACTGGCTAAGACTTCTAATAAAATGCTAAATAGAAGTTTTGGGAGTGGACATCTTTGCCTTGTTCCCAATATTAGGGAGAAAGCATTCAACATTTCACTATTAAGAATAATTTTCACTCATAGGTCTAGCAGGAAAACAAGAGAGACCTAATGGAGAACCAGGGGGAGCGGAGGAGGGAGAGAGAGTTGGGGAGAGAGAGGGATGCAAAACTTGAGAGACTATTGAATGCTGAGAATGAACTGAGGGTTGAGGGGGAAGGGGGAGGGGGGAAAAGAGGTGGTGGTGATGGTGGAGGGCACTTAAGGGGAAGAG
>NW_021857687.1:0-992 GCF_006229205.1 Suricata suricatta
AATTTTCTCCTAAGTCATGTCACACTGTGCCCTGGGTGGCCAGGTCAAAATGTGCCTGACCACCAGACACTGTGGACCTTGTTGGTAGTTTCCATCTGTGAGACAAAGGCCCGGACTGTTGTCAGGAAGGCTGCTTTGAACTACAAACACACTGCAGGGGCAGAGGAGGAGGGACAGGGGGATGAGGATCACTGGCCAGCTGGGGAAGAGTAGAGTGAGTCAGGAGTAGGGGCTGCATCAGGAGAGGCAGGGAGGGTCCCAGGAACTGTGACCAGAGCTGTGCTTGTGCAAACTGTTGAATCTGCCTTCCCTCTTCAAAATGGTGACCATGGCCATCTGGGCCAGTCCCCAAGACGCAAAGATCCTGGCTCTGCTTTTGCCCTGGGTCTGACGTAGACACTTGAACAAGCCCCAGAAGGACCATGGAAAAACATCTGAGACAGTCGGAAAACTCCAAAACTTTGGAGGGGAATGCCCCCTCTACTCTCCCTTGCCCCTAACATTGTGCGATCTTGGCATGCAGACCCACTGGGTGACAGTGAAAGGAGGCCACATAACAGAAACCCACCTGTTCAATTAACATACGTATCACTGCCAACCCTGCTTTTAATCAACATGCTTCCTCCTGTTCCATTTTAAATTCTGGTGCCGATGGCTCTGCCTGGCGTGGGAAGAGGTACGTTTATCAGGCATAGATCAGTACTGACATCCAGTGGTCACAGAGAATTGTCTGCCTGAAGCTCTGCATCTCTCTCTGCCCAGAATCCAGTGTGTGTTTACACAGAGAGAGGATGAATGACAGAGGGTGACGGCTACCACTGGGTGCTACTAACTTGGGGGACCTGTGTTATTGGCAGCTGGGGGCCATGTAACCAAGGCCAACGCCTTGTCAGCTTTCAAGACACCCAGGGGATATCTTGAATGCTGACCCCAGAGTCCTAGGAAGAGATGAGGACCATCACTGGCAATGCGGTGAGACCATAAAAAAGAAA
>NW_021857688.1:0-1965 GCF_006229205.1 Suricata suricatta
CTATTCATCCAACCATCCAATTATTTAATAAATAGTTCTTGAGCTCCTGCTGCATGCCAGGTACTAAACTTTGACATTGGAGATAAGCAGGATCAAGAAAGTCCTTCATGAAACTTCAGAGCTCAGGGGACACATATAAATGTTCTTGAAAAATAGATTTTTTTAAAAAAAGGAGGAATGGTGATTACTAGCTGAAGTTGTTTGGGTCACTGAGAAGTAGGCATCAAGGTATGCAAGAGAAGTAAAGCAGATAGTTAAGAGAATGTTAGGGGAAGGAAGGACTTTTGAGGTCATTGAGGATATGTCTGGTATTTTGGAAATGACCACAAGTTAAATCTAATTTTATAAGGGTGAAGACCAGGTCCAGAGAAGGAGAGGTGACCTGGCTGAGGCCACCCGGGAAGATAACAGAGAGGGAGGTGACAGAGAGACAGACACAGAGAGAGGAGATTACATAGATGATATAGAGAACGTTACTAGAATTGGTTGATGAGTTGGGTGAGTAGCTCTTTAGCTTAGCTGGGAAGCACTATCCTCCCTGAGATGAGCAGGGGAGGGGGGAGGAGAGCCTCTAATTTTCAATGGAGTATGAGGAAAAGTCAAAGGGATCCAGGGGTGCAGAAGGCATCCCAGTCTCCACTGGTGCCTCCCTGGGCAATCCTTTCTCCTTCCTGTGCTTCAGGAGAGCCACGTCACTCATGCCTGGACACTGCCTCCCTCCTCCTCCGCCTCCTTCTCACCTCCCTTTCTCAGTCTTTCCCTCCCCTCTTCCTCTTTGCGTCCCTCCCTTTCTCTTAATTCCATTTCATTATTCCTTGAGTTCTTCTCATGCGCCTGACTCTGTGCTGGGGTGCTGGGGCCGGGGTGAGGGCGGCCAAAGAAATTCAAGGCACGTGCTCTGGTTTGGGGACAAACTAGCTCAATAACAACGTAAGACATTTATGCCCAAAGGCATCCCCACTGGTGCTTTAGGAAACTGTAGGGGTGGAAAGTCTTCCCAGGTGAGGTGGGACCAGTGTCGAGTTAATAATAAATAATTATAACAGCGACCATTTATTGAACACTAATTACGTGCTTGGCATATTACATCTCTTCCTCGTGTAATCCTGACAACAACTGAGGGAGGTAGGTATTATTTCCATTTTACGGATGAGGGGACTGAGGCTCAGGGCTTCAGGAACTGGTTCAAAGCCACACTGGCAGTACAGGGTGGACCCAGGACACTACGTTCCGCTGCCTCTAGTGAGGGTTTGGATGTGCCTTCCTGGGGGGCAGTCCAGACCTTGGTCAGCGGAGAGCAGGGTGGTGGAGGGCGAGGCCCCAGCCCTCACCCCTGCAGAAACCCTGATTTAACAAACACCCGCAGCTGGAAGTACCTTCCGAGAGCTCCAGAATCCAGGTGTATGTGTTAATTACACACAGCCTTTGACTGTCTAGCCTACCTCCTATAACGTGGTTTAAAAAGGAGATGAGGCTTGCATCCCCTTGGTAAAGACCCTCCTCAGAATGACTCCAGACAGGGCTGCCACTCCGGCCACCTGTGATGCACGGGGAGGACCATGCTGGCCCAGGGGAGCTGACTTCAGGACGCCCCGGTGCCCGCTCCCATGGCGGATGCAGCCCACTCGAGGGCTGTCAGCCCAGGGGTTTCCCGCCTGCCCCACCTTGGGACCATGAGCCTGTGAGGCAGAGACACTACTAGGCAGCTGGGCTTCCCTCCTGGTGTCCCGAAGCGAGACCCCACGGCTTCAGCTGTGACCACTTCCCCATCCCGAGACACTACACCCAAACACACACACAGGCGCACACACTCCCACGCCCCTGTGCCACTCCGGTTTCAGTCCAGAACCTCGCCAAGCTCTCGCTGGCTCTCCCCCCTTCCCTGCCCCCAGCCAGTCCCCCAGACTCACTTTGGCCGGGACCAGGGGGAGCGGCGTCCGCCTCCCCACGGTGTCCTCCTCGGAG
>NW_021857689.1:0-992 GCF_006229205.1 Suricata suricatta
CCTGCAAAGATAGCTCAAAGGATTCTCATCACAATGCAACACTTATTTCTTACAGAAAAAGATTCTTGGCCTCACCTTCTTGAAGGCCTCCTTCATATCTTTATTTCTAAGGCTGTAGATAAGGGGGTTCAACATGGGTGTGATGATCCCATAGAAGAGGGAGACCATCTTTCCCCAGTCCTTAGAGGTGGATGAAGGTGGTTGTAGATACATGTAGATGGCTGTACCAAAAAAGAGAGACACCACAACCATGTGGGACCCACATGTCCCAAAAGCTTTTCGTCGTCCTTCTGCTGACCTGATTCTCAATACTGCTTGAGCTATAAAGCCATAGGAAATGAGGATCAATGTCACTGGAATGAGCAGAATTAACACACTAAAGAAAAAGAGCTCGGCTTCAATAGGTTTTGTGTCAGCACACGACAACTTGAGAAGGGCAGGCACCTCACAGAAAAAGTGGTCCACTTCCTGGTGACCACAGCGCGGCATGCTAAGGGTCAAGGAAGACTGCAGCACTGAATTACCAAAGCCAGTGAACCATGAGAAGGCTACCATTCTTAAGCAGAACCAGCGATTCATAATAACTACATAGTGCAGCGGTTTGCAGACAGCCACATATCTGTCAAAGGACATGACGGCCAGGAGGAGACACTCGGTAGCTCCCAGGGCCAGGAAGATGATGAGCTGTGCCACACAGCCACCGTAGCTGATGGTCTTTTTGTTGCGACAAATATTGGTCACCATATGAGGGACTGTGCTTGTGGTATAGCACAGATCTAAGATGGAGAGATTAGTGAGGAAGAAGTACATGGGCGTATGAAGTTTGGGATCCAGAATGCACACCATCATGATGGACACATTGCCAAAGATGGTGAATGTATATGATATTAGTAGGAGCACCAACAGGGGCATTTGTAGCCAGGGCCTGTCTGAGAAGCCAAGTAGTATAAACTCTCTTGGGGAGCTCTCGTTAGCCCAATTCATGATGACTC
>NW_021857690.1:0-992 GCF_006229205.1 Suricata suricatta
TATTTTAAATATTAAAATATATTTATAATGGATTTTATAAATCCACTGGAAAAGAAGCATATATAGACTTTCTAGCAGTAAATCTAGTCATTGCCTTTGACTTTAGAATGGAAAAGGGGAAAAATCCAAAATTCTTCTGTTTTAAATAACCTAGAAGGAGAAGAATAACAATGGCACCGATCACAGGGCTCTTTCTCTTGTCTTCTCTAAAGCATCTGGACATGCAGGAGACCATCTTCCTCCAGGCGGCAGCATTGTGCGTGTGCCACTGTTTTCACTCTTTTGCTCAGGGGCCATTACAAGTACTATCCACTTATATTCCATTACAATCGATTGAATATTATACATCAAAAAGTAGAAAGAAAATGTTTAAGATTTTATGAATGCAAGCGAAATGATTAGAGCTCACAAAAGCTTTGAATTTTGAAGCTTGGCTTCTATCTTGTCCTTACATAAGCATCTTTGATCTTCTCTTCACCCAGCTTTTTAGATGACTTTTATGTGGTCTTATAATTGTTTTATTATTTTAGGAGAATTAGTCATGAAGACTTCTTTTTAAATTTTTTTCTATAGAGGTTATTTTTAAAAGAAAGTTTCCATTCCATTACAAGTCTGGGGACTTCTCAAAGCAGATGGAATTAGTGTTTACTCTTCTGTGCGTTGTAAGGAATAAAATATGGGAGATTTAGGTTCTCATCTTAGATCCTCCATAAAATAAAGTTGTGACCTTGGACAAATCATTCATCGGTTCTGCTTTAATTTTTCTCTTACTGTAATGAAATACTTGTCACTTTTTTTCAGGATTAATAGAGTTAGTCAATTTTGAAGAGACTTGAAAACTACTTTACAAATGTGAGGCATTATTAATGTAAAAATCCAAGTTTTAAGGTTAGGTTTATAATAAATATTCTTTAATAAATAAGAAGAAACTACGCAAAGGACAGTTAGCCTCCCTTCAATTTGTATTGTTTTCCTATTAATAACCACCTTCA
>NW_021857691.1:0-992 GCF_006229205.1 Suricata suricatta
GAATCATCAAATGCCCCTTGAACTTGATTCTTCTTTCTATCAATATTCATTAGGCTAATGTCAAATGATTGCTGGTCTTCCATTTTAAACTTCAGCCTTCAGATATATATTGACCCTTCAGAGAAGTAGCAATATTACTGAGCTTTGGAATGTGTGTGTGGGCTCTCAAATATTTCTTGCTAATTCTGGAGACAATAAAATGGAAAAATCTCCCTTTGTTCTTTGGCTATTGCACCATGGAATTAAAATAGCGTGGCATTGTAATTCCCTTCAGGGCTGAGAGGAGGAATTCATCAACATGACTACTGAATATACGTGCAGGTGTGGGGACTATTTCAGAATCCAGTCCCTTCTGAAAGTGAAAGGGTGGGACACTTGGACAATAAGCAAAACTTGAGGTCCTCAGGGCAAACCACGAAGAGAGGCCACTCTAATTTTTTCCCATGATGAGGTAGCTTTCCTGTCTGCTTGTTATCATCACCCTGACCATTACTATTAGTGGAGTTAATAAAAGTTTGGAGAAGTCCTTGCTTCCCTTTACTGTCTAATCAGGAACTACAGCATGACATCTCTCTTTCTCTCTCTCTCTCAAACATCAAATTGAAAATTTAAAAAAAGAGATAAAAATCATAGAGAATGGGGCCAGAAGTTGGCTCTGTGCTTGTCCATGTTGCTTGAATGGCTATCTTGCCAATGGAGAAGTCAAGGTCAAACCCTTCCCAAGGTTGTCTGCCAAGTGGGAGTTGGGATTCTAGCATGCCATGCCGTGCTGCCTCAGATTTGACCTTGACCTATGGGGGTTATGCCTGGTCCTGCCTAATATCCTAACTGACTGGGGAAGGCACTCACCTCTCTGAGTCTTAGTTTCCACACCTAAAAATGTCAGGATGATGTTGCTTGTCTCCAAGCTTATTATGAGGACCAGAAGAGATCATGCACATGAAAGTACCTGGTAAAACACAAACCATGAGGATAATGAAGGGGGATACCAA
>NW_021857692.1:0-992 GCF_006229205.1 Suricata suricatta
ACATGGAATATTTTCCAAAATATATCTCATTAGACCACAAAAGAAGTCCCAGTAAATTTAAAAAGACCGTATATCAAATCAAGCATCGTTTTCAACCACTGTGCTATAAAACTAGAGATCAATTACAAGGGAAAAATGGAAAAACCACAAACACTTGGAGGCTAAACAACATGCTACTAAACATCCTATAGGTCAATGAGGAAGTCAAAGAGGAAGTTGAGGAGTACCTGGAGGCAAATGAAATTGGAAACACCAGATCTTTGTTAGTTCAAAATCTTTGGGATTTAGCAAAAACGTTCAAGATGGAAGTTTATAGCAATACAGGCTTACTTCAAGAAACAAGGAAAATCTCAAACAACCTAACTTTACACCTAAAGGAATTAGAAAAAGAAAAAAAAAATGACGTCTAAAGTTAGAAGAAAGGAAATAGATTAGAGGGAAAATAAAGAAAATAGAAAAGAAAAAAAAACCCACATTAAAAAATATCAATGAAACTAAGAGCTGGGTTCTTCAAAAAGATTAACAAAATAAACTGTTAGCAAGACTTACTAAAAAATTTTTAAAACAAAGGGAGGACTCAGATAAAATCAGAAACAAAATAGAAGTTATATCTGACACCACAAAAATACAAAGGATTATAAGAGACTACTACAAAATGTTATATACTAACTAATTGAACCTAAAAAAAAAGATAAATTTCTAGAAACTTGCACTCTCACCAAACTAACAGGAATAAACAAAATCTGAAGAGACCACTTACTATTAATGAAATTGAGCCAGTAATCAAAAAACTCCCCAACAAACAAAAGTCCAAGAACAGATGGCTTCAGTTGTATTCTATTAAACATAAAAAAAGAGTTAATAGCTATTCTTCTCATAATATTCCAAAAAATAGAAAGGGAAGCTTCCAGTTCATTCTATGAGGCCAGTATTACCCTAACACCAAAAATCAGACAAATAAACTACAAAAGAAGCATAGATTAAAATTTTTG
>NW_021857693.1:0-992 GCF_006229205.1 Suricata suricatta
CAAGCTGAGTTCTCCAGTGTGTGACCCACTCTGTCCCATATTTTTCCTCTCCACAGATCCAATGAGACAGGGGAGAAGAGGATGTAGGAGAAACTGAGGCAGAACTCAGACCTTACTCACAGGGTCCTTCCTCTGGCCACCTTCTCATCTGCAGGTCTTCTACTATATGGTGGTTCTCTCCACTGCCAGTGTCCAGGCAAGACTGCAGTTAGACCAGAGAAGGGACTTCCCAGATTAACATCTTGCCCATACCCACACACAGGCTGGAGTAGGGAAGGCTGAGGCACCTGGGCTTTTCCGAATAGGCCCAATGAGCTGAGTGTGATGAGTCCATGGAGCCTGGGGAAGGGGTGGGGGCAGCTCCTGGGAGGGGGGCTTTGTAAAAGTTGTGCAACTGTCAGAAGTAGTGGTATTGGAATACACTGTGGGATGTATTTATTATTTTTTAATGTTTATTGATTTTTAAGAGAGACACAGTGTGAGTTGGGGAGGGGCAGAGAGAGAGACGGAGACCCAGAATCCGAAGCAGGCTCTAGGCTCCAAGCTGTCAGCACAGAGCCCGACATGAGGCTTGAACCCACAAACCTTAAGATTATGACCTGAGCTGAAGTTGGACAGTTAACCAACTGGGCCACCCAGGCGTGCTTACACTGTGGGATTTTTTTTTTCTCCATAATATTTTATTGTCAAATTGTTTTCCATACAACACCCAGTGCTCTTCCCCTTAAGTGCCCTCCACCATCACTACCACCTCTCTTCCCCCCTCCCCCCTCCCCCTCAACCCTCAGTCCATTCTCAGCATTCAATAGTCTCTCAAGTTTTGCATCCCTCTCTCTCCCCAACTCTCTCTCCTTCCTCCGTTCCCCCTGGTTCTCCATTCGGTCTCTCTTGTTTTCCTGCTAGACCTATGAGTGCAAACATATGGTTTCTGTCCTTCTCTGCCTGGCTTACTTCACTCAGCATGACACCCTCAAGGTCCATCCACTTTCCTA
>NW_021857694.1:0-992 GCF_006229205.1 Suricata suricatta
CCAGGACACCAGGAACCCTTGGGGATCAGACAGCAGGGCCCTCGAGGACCCTGCAGGGGCGGCCTGGGTCCAAGCCTGGGTGGACCTCCCCATCGAAGGCAATCACACCATCTCACTGTCCTCCCTGCACGTGCCCTAGCTGCCTGCCAGCCGTGCCCGGCATCGTCATGCCTCGCCGCCAGAAGAGCAAGCTGCGTGCCCGCGAGAAAAGCCACCAGGGCCAGGGTGCGGGTCAGGGTGTGGGGGGTGCTGAGGCTGCTGCAGCAGCAGCAGCAGCAGCAGCAGCAGAAGCGCCCCCACACTCCACCATGGCCACTGCCAGGGTGCCTCCCCAGGGGTCCCCCCAGGTGGGTGCAGCCCAGCAGCCGCGGGGCACCCCAGTGCCCGGGTCCCCTGGGTCCCTGGGTGCAGGCGCTGCGGGTCCACCACGCGAGCAGGGCGTCAAAGGCCCGGCCGCGCCCCCCGCCCCGGGCGCCCGCAGGGACCTCCTCACACCCAAGGCCAACTTGCTGCTGCAGTTCCTGCTGGAGAAGCGCACCCGCAAGGAGCCCATCACGCGACCCGCGCCGCTCAACGTGGTCAGCAGGAAGTACCAGGGGCAGCTGCGCGACATCCTCAGGCTTACCTCCAAGCACCTGGAGCTGCTCTTCGGCCAGGAGCTCCGGGAGGACACCGGCGGCCAGTCCTTCCTGCAGGTCAGCAAGCGGGGCCTCCCGGGCAAAGGCGGCGCCAAGGGCCCTTTCACCACCGGCCTCCTGCTGGTGATCTTGGGCTTGATCCTCTGGAAGCGCAGGTGCGCCAGCAAGGAGCAAGTCCGGGAGTTCCGCAACTCGCTGGGCATGTACGCGGGCCACAGGTACCGGGTCTTCCAGGAGCCCCAGAAGCTCCTCACCCAAGAGCTGGTGTGCCAGAAGTCCCTGGAGTCCCGCCACGTGCCAGGCAGCCTGCCTCTGCGCCAGGAGTTCCCGTGGGGCCTCCTATCCCTCGCCAAC
>NW_021857695.1:0-992 GCF_006229205.1 Suricata suricatta
GTGTTCTTTTCTTCAAAAACAACCCCTCAAGGGGCACCTGGGGGCTGAGTCAGGTAAGTGTCTGACTTTGGCTCAGGTCATGATCTCATAGTTTGTGGGTTCGAGCCCTGCATTAAACTTTGTGATGACAGCTCGGAGCCTGGAGCCTGTCTTCGGATTCTGTGTCTCCCCCTCTCTCTGAACCTCCCCTGCTCATGCTATCTCTCTCTCTCTCTCAAAATTAAATAAAACATTAAAAAAAAAACAACCCCTCTAGTTGTATAAGCCTCAGTCTGCACAAATCATAGATCTTCCCCTGGCATATTATCAGAGGAGCAAGTAAGGTGGGTAATGATGATGGTATTGGTGAAGAAGGAGCTAGGGGCGGGGGGCATAGAACAAAGCTCAGTGCCATGGTGGGCATGAGGCAGAATGCCCTGTGGGAGGTGCAAATCTAAAATGGCAGGTTCCTCCTTCTTCCCTTCAAAACCAGACATTTCTCCTGGCTGTGTGTGTCTGTGACTGGCACCACTATTCACTTGGTCACACTGGCCCCTCCCTTAGTAGCCCGTGGAGCGGATGCCAGCCTGGCCATGGCTTTCGTGCATGGATCCTCCTTCCCTGCCCACCACTAGCACAGTCCAAGATGTCATTATAGTGAATCCCAAATCATGCCACAGGCTGCTAAAGGTCTCCCTACTCCCCCAGCCCCATCCCTCCTAGGCCCTGTGGCCTGATATCCTGTTGTTTCCATTCTCTGAAGAACCCAGACTAATAGCGTCCAACACACATCTTACACATCTGTAGGATTAACAAAGCTATTGTGAACAAGTGATATCATGTACATTCCAGATGTTTCTGGGCTGTGCGGGATTTGTTCAGAAGCCCTCTGGATCACAAGGAAAGGCAGATTCAGTGAGCAATTGTTTGGTTGTAGGGAAGGGGATCCACGCACTCAAAGCAAAGTAAGGGGAACCAGTCGGACAAATACGAGACCCTCCCAGAACCCAAGG
>NW_021857696.1:0-992 GCF_006229205.1 Suricata suricatta
AAGGTAGAGGCCCACACGCCAGTCAGGAGTCAAACCTGGAATCTTCTGATCGGTAGTCCCGTTATCCACTGCGCCACTGGACCACCCCTGCCATGTGGCTCTCAGTATTAGTATTTTCATTACTTTACACACTTCGCACCATGAGAGGAAGTGGTTGATTTTGTACTTTCCGTATGGACTAGTAAGAAAATCTGTCCCCATCCTGGAAAAGCATAATTTAGTTTGTGACTTGCCTGCATACTACGTTTGCATAAAATGTTTTCTTGAAAACAGGTGGATCTGCACTTCTTGTCAGAGTGTCTCCATTGGAAAGTTGTTTGGTGCTTCGGAGGTTTTTGCTTTGCTTTGGTTTGTTTTTGCTTGAAGAAATGTCCAGGGACTCAGTGTTGACGTTCTGTAGGGACTCCCCCTTGAGTCCGGCTGCGGTTGGTGCCGGTTTTGGGCTCGTCCTTCCCGCCCCGCCCTTATTCATCTGGCCCCAAACTGCAATAAACACCAAATGCAGTAAGGAGACAGGAGTGCAAGTATGTATTTCCAGATTAGCATTTGACAAGAGAAACTTGGAAAGCAGGAGCTGATTTCCTAACAAATGCAAAATTGGTTTTAAATGTCCTTGTTCTTCAGATTAGACAAGAGTGGTGAGTAGGCGCGCTAATCCGATGTAACAGGTTGACATGAAGGCAGCAGTTTTTCAAGTGGGCGTGCACGCTGGGGAGAAGGATTTCAGACCCTGGAAGGGAGGGGAGGATGGGAGTCACACCTGGCTGGCGGCTGGAAGATGCTTTCGCCTGTAGGAAGCAAACATGGAACGTCTCTCCTTCTTTTCCCTCTTGGACAGGTTAGATTCCTCTCTACTTTGAAATGAGCAAGAAGCCAATTAGCCAATTAGCCAATTAGCAGACAATGGATTACGATTCATCGACCTCTGGGTTATGGGCCCAGCACGCTTCCGTTGCGCCACTCTACTCTTTTCGGGAGAGCTTGGCTCTTTT
>NW_021857697.1:0-992 GCF_006229205.1 Suricata suricatta
ACTGCGAGATCATGACCTGAGCCGAAGCTGGACGCTTAACCGACTGAGCCACCCTGGCGCCCCTCCCAAAATATTCTTAAACATAGAATTACTATATGATCCAGCATTTCCACTTCTGGGTATCTATCTGAAGAAAATGAGAACTGTAACTCAAAAATATACATGTACCTCCATGTTCACTGCAGCACTATTTATCATAGCCAAGATTTGGAAACAAATGTGTCTATCATTAAATAAATGGATAAGTAAACTCTGTGTGTGTGTGTGTGTGTGTGTGTGTGTGTGTATGTACACACATTGGAATTTTGTTCAGCTATAAAAAAAAGAATGAAACTTTGCCATTTGGGACAACATGGATGGACCCTGAACCATCATGTTAAGTGAATTAAGTCAGAGAAAGACAGAAACCATATGACTTTTCTTATATTTGGAATCTAAAAATATTAAAAGGAATAAAAAGCTTACAGATACAGAGAACCAATAGATGGTTGCCTGAGGCAGGTGGCAAGGGAGGTGGAGAAATAGGTGAAAGAGTTTGAAAGGTTAAAAAATAAAGTTAATAGAGGGAAAAAATATGATCATGGGTAAAAGGAACAATGAACAGGTGGATTTAATACAAATAATAGTAATATGGTAGAGAAAGTCAACTATAGGAAAAATTTACATTAAATGTAAGTTGTCTAATAATTTGAAAGACAACAATTAAAAAGCAGACATTTTTAGACTGTGTAAAAAGCCAAGACTCAATCATGTGCTGTCTAGCAGATACCTAATTTAAATATAAAGGCACTACCAAGTTAAAAAGATGGTAAATAGTACACTGATGCCATACTAATTGTAAGATATTTATGTGAGACCAAGTAAATTTCAAGAAATGGTAACTTATCAATGAAAAAGAAAGATAGTTCTTAGCAATGAAAAAGTTACATCATTAAGAAGACATAGCACTTACAACGTTATACACACAATAACAGGTCTTCATAATACACACA
>NW_021857698.1:0-992 GCF_006229205.1 Suricata suricatta
ATCAAGTGAGCAAAGGAAAAATAAAAGAGAGACAAACCAAGAAATAGACTCTTATCTATAGAGAAGAAACTGATGGTTACCACAGGGGAGTTGGGTGGGGAGAGGGTGACATAGGTGATAGGGATGAAAGACTACACTTATAATGATGAAAAATAATAAAAATAGAAAATGCAAAAAATAAAGCAGTGTTTTTTTTTTTTAAGTCTTTGTAGTTATCAGGGTAAAAGGCAGGTTAGCTAGATGAAAACTGTAAGACTATAAAGCTATCAAGAAAGATAGGAGCTTTGTCGATTGATAAATAGGGTGATTTGGAAGTTCTTTAGTAACAACAGCAAAGATAAATAAAATGATGGTTTAAAAAATGTCTCTTTGAGGCACCTGGGTGGCTCAGTCGGTTAAGCATCCGACTTCGGCTCAGGTCATGATCTCATAGTTTGTGAGTTTGAGCCCCGTGTCCAGGCTCTACTTGATGGCACAGAGTCTACTTGTGATTCTCTCTTCACCTCTCCTCAGCTCATGCCCATGCATGTGGTCTCGCTCGCTCTTTCAAAAATAAATATTTAAAAAATATTTTTAAAATGTCTTGTTAAAAGCAGATTTTTTAAAAATGCTATGACAGTAGGTGGAAGTGATACTAGAGAGCAATGAACATATCATGCTCAGTACTTCTACATCAGGCTGTCTGAAAGAAAGTTGAAAATACAAAATTTCAGTTTGAGAGGATGTGAGTTAGAGATCTGAGAATCATCCTTCAGAGATAATCAGCTCAAAGTATGTGAGACAAATATTAATCCAAAGCAAGAGAAAAGAAAAGACCTGAGGATTGCTATGTAGAAATTCTCCATGATTAGAAATTGGATAAAGGTAATAGTATTCAAAAATATCGGAGGAATAATTAAAGTAGGGGAAAGTTAGAGGAGTGCCAAAATTATAGAAACTACAGATATATGGGAGCTTACAGAAGGTCCAAAGAGGTCAATGCTTCGAGGATT
>NW_021857699.1:0-1964 GCF_006229205.1 Suricata suricatta
TCTGTTCAGCCTTGTGTTTTGTTTTCCCTCCATGGTGCATGGAGACTCTGAGTGAGGAGGAACCAGGCCACAATGAATCCAGCGTAAAGGGCCTGGAAGATCTTACAGATTCGGGCAGCAAAGAGTCACTGGTGAAAGATTACAAGTATTTCACTCTATTCTCAATAGTGACCATTTTCTTCCGCAGGTATACAGCTCATAATGAATTTTTCCTCCCAATTAGTACCATGTTCTCCTTCCTGCAAACGTGCCTGTTCCCACAATCTGCATATCATAAGGGAATGAGGAAAAATACCTTGAGAATCAGAACACATTAGCTTTCAGTCTTTGCCCTCAGCCTTTGAAAGTGTTGTTATTTATTTGAAGAGGGCTCTTTTCCTTTCTTGACCCAACTCATGGTATACCTACTCTATGGAAAACTTAAACTAAAACACAACTTATTCCTGTTTTCCAGCCCCTTCCTCTTTAAAGAGAGTTTTCTGTACCAGTTTTTCTAAAGATACTCTAATCCTCTATCTTGGCTCCTGGAATGGTTTTGTCATAAAAATCACATGGTTATGCACTGAATTTTATTGATTATTTATTTATTGTGCTGAATTTTATTTTTTTGTTTGTTCACAATACTCTAACATCCATGAGGACTTTTTTCTCAATCAAGTGTCAGGCACATAAGAGGCATATGTAACAGTTTGCTAAGTTAATTTGATGTTGCACCATTAACTGAATTTCATTCATTAATTATGTGGCATCTTCCTGCATTTTGTCATGAGACATTTGCCATCACAGGCACCATCACTGGAAGAAGGAATGGGGAACAAATATGGCAGAAAAATCCAAAAAACAAAATCATTAGAAGCTATTTACATTTTTCAAAGTCAGTGAATTAAAATTAAATGCCTTTTGAAGAAGACCTTCAAGAAAAGGCACTAAAATCCTGTGTGAGTCTTCAATTTGTACAAGACACATGCTCCATCTCCTCATTCTTGCATTTGTTGCTGTGTTTAAAAAAACAGGAGAGTTGAAACAACATTTTATCTGGAGAAAAAGAATGTGGGAGCAACATACAAAGTCATGAGCAACACTTGAGACTTCTTAGGTATAAGTTCCATCATCTACAAAATGTAAATAATTTCCTGCTGATGCCGTAAAAAATAAAAAAAACAGTAATATTTACTACCACTTTATTAAACAATTGCAATACAGTCTGCACTTTACATGTGTGAGTCGTGAATCACGTGATTACAGTGGCAAAACCTCAACAAGGTATCACTATCAGCGGAAAGTACAGTAGGATACAACAGCATTCTCAAATGTCTGCTCCAAGCATATGCGTGTTGTTAGGGAGTGCTATGGTTACATTCTACCCAAAAAAACCCATATATAACATTTTTTATTAAAAGAATGAAAAGGAAACTTGCAAAGAATTGAGAGTTCCCAACATCTTGTTAAACAAAAGAAGGGTTAAGATTTTTTTACTTATTTCATATATAACAAAGCATATCTCATTTTCCATTACAAAACCTATTTTCTAAAGCTTTGAGGCTCTCTAAGCCACTCATTGCAGTTGAAAGCTCATCTTTTTACTCCTGTGAATTGAGAAATGAAAAAATTGAATGAGAGAACATTGTAACCTGCAGATGTTGTGTGACTCTTCAATGACACAGAGTAATAAAGAGTGAATCTCAACGTAAAAGTAGGACTCCCATAATCCATTCCATGTTCCTGCATCTTGAGTATGTATCAGCTCTCAGTCTGTAGTACAAACGGCATCTAGTTTACCTACTCAGAAGAAGCTTCTTTTTCTCAAATGTCCTCCTGAACGAATCCTTGACCTCTTTGTTTCTCAGGCTGTAGATAAGGGGGTTCAACATGGGGATCACGGCTGTGTAGAACACGGAAACCACTTTATTGATGTCCAGGGAGAAACTAGAACTGGGGCGTACATAGATAAAGAAGAGGGTCCC
>NW_021857700.1:0-992 GCF_006229205.1 Suricata suricatta
GAGTCGGGTTTTCCTTCTGCAGAAATGTCTCACCAGCGCCTTGCCGCGAGGAGCCCTTGCTGGGGACTCGTGAGTTGTTTGATGCCTAACACGGCACCATCCGGGGTGTCAGCTCGAATGAGAGATGTCCTCTAATTTGCTGGGGAGCACCGAGGCTGGAGGGATGGTAATTAGAAGCGATTATCTGCTCCTGATTCTGCCAAATCACTGCTCCCTCCCTGCTTCCCGAGGGCAGCGCTGAGCAGAGGTCGGAAGGGCGGAGCCCTGGCCCGGCTGGGTCCTGCTGCTTTCCCGGGGGCCCTGCCCTTCTCAGCCCTGAGTCCCCTGGGAACCCTGAAGCCATGAGCGGTGTAGACTTCTCATGCCGAGGCCGAGGGAATGACCGGGGCGGTGACCTCGTGAAGCCCCACGCTCAGGGGTGCTGTCTGGGGGGCGCCTCTGCTCCGTCCGAGCAGCAGGACTCGGGAGGGGCTGCCCAGGGAGACCCAGGACCCCCTGTTAAACGTTGATCTCAAATAAGCACCAGATGATTTTTTTAACCTAAGTATGGCCCAGGCAACGTTTGGGATATACTTATACTAAAAACTACTTGCTGTGTCTTTGGCCCTCGGGGTGACCCCCAGACGCCTCGTGCCCCGCCCTGCTGGTCTGCGTGGTCTGATCGGGTTTGCCAGAGACTCTGAAGGTCACAGCCCTCCGAGTGACTTCCTAGTCCTTCCCCACTGTCTGTGGGTTTGCACCTGTCTGAATACTCGGGAGCGCCCCGCCCGAGGGGCTGTGAGGGGTGGGGAGGGGGACGGAGGGGATGTGCGGGCCACCTCGGTGACGCTCACGCTTGGCTGTTTGGGCCTCCGGTTGGCAGAAGCCAGGCGTCTTCTCCGTGCTGGGCGGCGGGCACGCAAGCTGTGGGCAGGTGCAGCTGACAGCAATGGCGCGAGGGAGGGGCCGCCACTGGGGTTAACGAGGGGGGTACCTACTGGGGACGCCCCTCT
>NW_021857701.1:0-992 GCF_006229205.1 Suricata suricatta
ATAAGCTGCTATATAACGATTGCCACTTCAGATAGCTGTGAATTTAGGTGATTAACTAGTTGTTACTTAACCTTCTAATTTCTGTATGAGTCTAATTACATGAAACAGAAGTTGGTGTTTTGATTTTTTACTTTGCTTCTCTGTTTTGAGTGTCATTGCAACTACTGTATTGTAAATGACGGAAAATAATGGCATATGTTAAAAAATATGAAACTTTATAAAGTAAAAAAGAAATAAAATTTTTAAATAAAAAAAACAAAAAAAAAAGAGAAACAAAACAAAACAAAAAAAACCCCCATTTATTTCTATTTCTCTGAGTAGGCGGTTACTGTATTCCTGAGAAGAACGGGTGCCATCACTCGACTTCACATATCTAAATGGAGAGTTCAAATCAGTCGTGCAAACACAGTTAAGAGGAATAGTCACAAATACTGATTTTGGAAAATTCTTTTCTCATGGACTCTTGTGTACTGTGGAAGTATCATTTACATACATTTTACATTTATATATTAGAACAAATTTCTTAAGGTCAAATTTCCTGCTAATTAGACTAGAAAAATATCTTATATTTAAAATTAATAATGCCATGTTAAAAAAACAATTAACCTTTTACCTTCTCCAATTTAATCCATAATAATTTTTGTATGATTTATTCTATATTAAATTTATAGTTTAAGTAGTTTACCTAATGGGGAAGAAGGACAAGTGTTCAACTGTTTTTTTCTTTCTTGCTTTCTCACATATATATGTGTAGTGGGTAGAAGAAAGAAAATTCATTTGGAAAGGTTGTTTGTCACTGTTGTCATTTATGAAATTCTATAGGATCAATTTTTAGTTATTCAGCCCCCCTCTGAAAACAAATTTGCTCAGGAAAAAGGATGGGCTCAGTGTTATACTCCAGAGAATTCATCCAAGGTCAAGTTGCTGTAGCCATTCAAGACCCCGAAAACAGCAGTTTATGCTTCCCACACGCTTCATCCATTATTTAAGCA
>NW_021857702.1:0-992 GCF_006229205.1 Suricata suricatta
GGCTGGCCATTTGGGTGGATAGCAGTGCCACACAGCGGGACAGGAATGCAGCAGGAGCAGGTGCTGAGGAAGATGATGACTGAAGTCCCTGTCCGTTTGAGCGTGTGGGCAGGTCTGGAGTGATGGGATGAGATGCCTGTGGAAGTGGGGGCTTGGGGATCACGTGGTACGAGTGGCATTTAAAGGTGCGGGTTTAGGCAAGGTCACTCAGGAGTGTGGAGAATGCAGAAGCTGAGTATAACCGGTCAAAGGAGAGGAAAATCGCGTGGTTGAGCACAGAGTTGCACTAAGGAAGGTGCTGTCGGTGCCATTAAAATGTCTCAGCAAATTTTGGAGCTTGATGGTGGTCACTTGCACTGGCGGTCTCAGCGAGGGCAAGTTCATGGGAGCAGTGGAGACAGAAATCGATCGTAGGGCCAGGGTGGGACGTCCTCCAAGCTGAGCGTGTTCACTGCTTCACCAGAGGGTCCGCTGCTGGTGGGCGGCCAGAGGGTACCCAAATCTCGGAAGAGGAAAGGCACATCCTCCTGGCATGTCATTCTCACTTGGCATGAGAAATTAAAATTATATTTTATACACACACATATACACATATGTAATCATGTTTACTTGATATGAGACAATATACTATTTATATACTTGTATATAAATTTGTATGTATTTTTTATGTCAAGTAAAAATTATACATGTGTATATATATGTATATCCTGATTTTTGAAAGTTTGCATTATATCACTTCACTTTTATGAAAGACCTACATTAGTACCTGTTTTCATCTACCAAAAGGAATCCAAAGAAGATTTTCACTTTTGCAAAGAAACAAAAAAACAAACAAAACAATACAAAACAAACCTGAGAATAATCTTCAGTGTTTGTGAGCTAGTTCGGAGGTAGCGCACACCTCAAGCAGTGAGAGTGCCCGGCCAAGCCCCCCACCAGGACCTGCGCTCAGCTTCTCTGCACCAAGCCTCCGTAGCTTTGAAACAGGTCTG
>NW_021857703.1:0-992 GCF_006229205.1 Suricata suricatta
AAAGGTTTCTACCTGAAAATCTACTCAGTAATGGATAAATGGTGTAAATACATGTTTCTCATTTCTTGAGTGGATGGGAAAGTATAATTAAATAATTTAAAGGATAGAAACGAAGATAAAATTCTACACATCATGCAGATATCCTCTTTCTTGCTACCCAAAGGGAAACTGGATACATAGAGTTTTACATTAAAGTTTTTAGTTATATGTTTCATACAACAGTTATATTGGTTAAATTGTCTTATCACTTTTATGCTTTTATCTGCAACAGCTATTTATTGTAGTTCATGCACTCTGTAAGAGTAGAGACTTTAATTGTTCACACTATTTTGTGTACAGAGTAGCCATAGCACTTGGAAATACAGATAATATTTTAATGTGTCTTATGATATGGTATCAACGAACTGTTTATTCTGTATTTGTGTTTCCAGACTTGGTGGTCCCCCTTTGTAACTCAGGGCAATTTACACGTAGAGGCTAGTTATGGCTGAAAGCAAAGTGAGGGTGTTTCCTTCCATTTCCAGGCAGCTGTCATTCGGTTGGGACAGCTAATGACCTTACACATATGTTCTGTAGTCACATCCTCCATGGATTAAAGGCAAATTTATCAAGAGGGAACAGGGAGAGAGAGTGAGAGGAGAGAGTGAAATTTAAATCACAGGGACGATTTCACCATTCTGCTTAGGGTGTCTGACCCAAAGTAAGTGTGACAGGGGAGATGTTAGTCTGCTGTTCTTCTTCAGGTGTGCTCAGTTCTTCCCTGCCTCTCATAGCATGAGCTCTTAGTCTGAGATTGTGATTCTTATGTTTACTGAGAATTATTTCTTAGTACAATTTGGACTCCAAACAGAAACCTACCCTTTAATCTGGTGTTGAACCAAAGAGAGTAATGCAGTCAGTCCACCCTGAAAGGAAAACTGTGATCAATTTATTGAGAGATAGTAGATTAGTCTCCAATGTGGGTCTCCTAGGAGACTTGCAAGTACAATTTT
>NW_021857704.1:0-992 GCF_006229205.1 Suricata suricatta
GTGAAAGCGAAAACGCAAAGGTCCACAACGTTTCAGACATAACACACACAGGAACGCAAAATACACAGTGAACAATGCCTATCCCAGGCAGCAAGAAAAATCTCGAAGGAAACAGCCTAACGTGACGCTGAAAGTAGCTACAGAAGGAATGAGAATCAAAGCCTTAAGCCAGCATAACAAAGGGAAGCATGGGGACTAACAGAGAAACATAAGGGACAGAGAGAGGCCGACCAACAAAAGAGTAGCACCGAAGTGCAATGAAACTAGATGCAGTACCTAGGAACCAGAAACATATTTGCATTGATAAGCCCCCGCCAGCCTTCTCAAAAGGCGAAGGACATGGACGCAACAAGATGAAATGACACCGGAGAGAAGAGAAATATCAACCAACATCACAGAGATACAAGCGTTTGTGAGCATGCTCTGAAAAGATACATGTCAATGAAGTGGACCACTGCCGCAAGCCGACCTTCGTCAGCCACCGGGCGGCACAGCCCAGGGGGTCGATAAGACAAGACCGCACAGCGGTTCCCCGCAAGCGAAGCTACTGATAGCTCTTCTGCCTTCCAGTCAGCTTACTTTCCTTACGGGGCCTTTCCCTATAACGTACCAGTCACCTGATCAACCAAGGCCATGCCCCGGCAAAAGGTGACAGGAAGAATAGACACGAAGCAACCAGTCATGCTTCCATTGCTCCAAAGAATAGGCTCTCCCTGGGTCTCAGCTCTAACAATTGGAACCATAAGTACAAGAAAACACAATGAGCCCTCTCGCTTGTCAGGCATAGACATCGTCTGAATAAAGATTAGTTGCATTAAACAAAAGAGCAGAAACGCAAGGAAATCGCCAGAAAGTTTCCTCACGGATGAATTCCCTGAAACCTTTCTGAGAATAAAAACAAAAGCTTGACACCAACATATAGAACGGAGAAAGCATACAGAGGCTTGGTGAGGAATCAATACCTGTGCAGATTGCTTCACCTGCGCTGTTTG
>NW_021857705.1:0-992 GCF_006229205.1 Suricata suricatta
CACAGAAGCAGATTAGTTAAAACAAATTGGTGAAAAATAAATATTTGAAAAGCTTGAGATCTGATTAAAATTTTGAATAGGCATTATTTTTCTAATATTACCTACTTTTAATGATATAAAGCACATACAGAATTTGCTGGTACCTAGCCCAATTCCTCTGAAGGTAGAGTATGTTTTTTTAAAAAATATAAACATATGAAATAAAATAGTTTTATAATAAAAGCATAACTTTCCTATAATATTATTATATTCAAATTACATGCAAGTAAGGTGAGTTTTTAAATAATGCAGTAGATGTACATACTAGCATTATTTAATAAATATAGGATAGAAATCCGTACAGATTATTAATTTTCCTCAAAAAGAAAAAAATATGTTTTGGGCAAGTGAGCTATTCAATGTGTTTGCATTTATGTTGTAATTCTGTAAAAGGAATTCGAAGCTTTTAAGAGTAATTTATCCTCACACTATCCACTGAAATAAACCGTGGGTTTAATATTCTTTAAATTTGAACTTATATCTGTCAAATGTTGTCACCTTCCAGTACTAAATGGGTAGACGTTAATTATATCTGGTAAGGCAATTCAAATCTTGCAGTACAAGAGAAAAAAAGTAATAATTGTTAATAGATCTTTATAGTATTTGGTATTTTTATCATAAATCAAGCAAAATACTTGACTCCTAATCTCTTATATAGGATTTCATATGAAGTAGATACCTACTAGTATTATTAAATATTTGTTTATATTTGTTTTGAATTTGTCAAAAAATAACACTCTGGCTTCATTTAAAAAACAAAAAGAGGGGTGCCTGTGTAGCTCAGTAGGTTAAACTGCTGACTCTTGATCTCTGCTTTGGTCAAGTTCAAGCATGATGGCACAAAGCCTGCTTGAGATTCTGTCTCTCCTCTCTGCCCACCCCCTCTGCTTGTGTGAGCATCTGCATGTGCTCTCTCTTGGGCTCAATCTCTCTGTCTCTCTGTCACTCTGTCT
>NW_021857706.1:0-992 GCF_006229205.1 Suricata suricatta
GTTGGATTAATCTGAAAACTGAAAAGGTCCTGGGAAATTGTCTTAAAGATAAAATTGTCGGAAAAATGTTTACCAACTGGGAACCTTCTACATGGCCGGTGTGGTGTTTTCATGGAAACCGTCATGTCCATGTGTTTACACTGGTCCCTGTCAGCTGATCTCAGAACGTATAGAAGCATAGCGGTGGGTTTAGCTTTGTGCATTGTTCCCCACATACATAATCCTCACTATACTGGTGGTGGACGTTCCTCTGATTTCAAGCAACTGGTTAGAATTGAAGATTATTCTTTCTTGAGGGACCAGGTCTGTGCTCAAAGCGAAACAAGTAGCATCAGCTGCTTCGTCACAGGTTTAATGCACTATAAAGTATATATACTGCACATAAAATATATTTTTATTTCATAAACTTGACCTATGGCATTCGTTACTTTGGACATCTCATGCTGGTAGAATTTTTGTAGCAGGAAGGAAATTTCATGGGCTCTCCTGGTCCTTGGTTTTCAAACAGAGTCAGGAAAAAACAAAAGAATTCTCAGATCCCACTATAGACCTAATCAATCAGAAGCCCGTGGAGTGTGGCCCCCGGAATGTGTGTCCTTGAAAAGCTCTGCAGGAGGGTTGGAAGGGAGAGGAGAGTACAGGGGTTGTCTCCGTCGTAAAGACAGGCCAAGAGAACATTGTTTAGGCTGGAAATGGGTACTCAGGATTCATCGTTGTATTTTTTCCATCATGACTTAAAAAAAAAAAAAGTTCTCAGGTGATCCAGATAACCAGACAGGCTGGGGAGGCACCGCCGCTCCTCCCCTCTAAGGGCCGGGAAACGGCAGGGGCCACACGGGTCACTTGTGGCATCTAACTAACACTCCTATTTCTGCCTCACTGGCCTGAGCTCTTCAACTCCATGTTGCCTTTTTAATCGTTTGACTGATCTTGGAAGTTAAAAGAGCACTAGGAAACTCAACATGTATGACTCAACTATTTACACACACACA
>NW_021857707.1:0-992 GCF_006229205.1 Suricata suricatta
AGAACTGCTCAAAACAGATACAAAAAAATTTAATTGAACAAGAATTTAGAATAATAGTCATAAGATCAATTGCTGGACTTGAAAAAAGCATAGAAGACACAGGAGAATTTATTGCTGCAGAGATCAAAGAACTAAAAAATAGTCATGATGAATTAAAAACAATGTAGATGAGGTGCAAAATAAACTAGAGGTGGTGACCACAAGAACTGAAGAGGCAAAGGGGAGAATAGGTGAAATAGTTGACAAAATAATAGAAAAAGATGAAGCTGACAAAAAGACAAAAAAAATCTGGATCACAAGAGGAGAATTAGAGAACTAAATGATTCAGTGAAACAGAATAATATCCATATCATAGGTGTTCCAGAATAAGGAGAGAGAGAGAAAGGGGCCAAAGGTGTGCTAGAACAAATTGGCTGAGAACTTCCCCAATCTGGGGAAGGAAACGGACATTGAAATCCAAGAGGCACAGAGAATTCCCTTCAGATGTAACATGAATTGATTCTCTGCAGGACATATCATAGTGAAACTGACAAAATACAAAGATAAATAGGGAATTTTGAAGGTAGCCAGGGATAAACAGGCCTTAACCTACAAAGGTAGACACATAAGGGTAGTAGCAGACCTATCTACTGAAACTTGGCAGGCCAGAAATGAGTGGCAGCAAATTTTCAATGTGCTGTAGGAAAAATATGAAGCCAAGAAATCTTTATCAAGCAAGCCTGTAATTCAGGATGGAAGGAGAGATAAAAGTTTTCCCAAACAAAAACTGAAGAAATTCATTACCACCAGACCAACCCTACAAGAAATCCTATGGGGCACTCTGTGATGTTACAAAGATCACAAAGGACCAGAGACATCATTACAAGCATGAAATCTACAGATAACACAATGACTCTAAACCCATATCTTTCAATAACACCACTGAATGTAAATGGACTAAATACTCCAATCAAAAGACATCAGGTATCTGAATGGATTAAAAAAAAAAAAAA
>NW_021857708.1:0-992 GCF_006229205.1 Suricata suricatta
TAGATCGTCCAGACAGAAAATCAACAAATAAACAGTGGCTTTGAATAACATATCGGACCAGACGAATCTAAAGGTAAATTCAGAACACTTCATTGAAAAACAACAGAACACATAGTCTTTTCAAGTGAATGTGGATCATTCTTCAGAACAGATCACTTGTTGGATTACAAAACAAGTCTCATCAAATTGAAAAAACTGAAATCACATCATGCATCATTCCAACCACAATCATATGAAGCTGAAAATCATTAACAAGAAAAAAAAGTGGAAAGAACACAAATAGTAAGCCAAAATAACATGCTACTAAACAATTATTGGGTCAATGAAAAATCAAAAAGGAAATTTTAAAAATACATGAAGTCAAGTGAAAATGAAAATGCAACAGTCCAAAATCTTTGGGATGCAGCAAAAGTTGTTTGAAAAGGGAAGATTATAGCATAGAGGCCTACCTCAAAAAGACAGAAAATTTTCTAATAAGTAATCTACCTTCATACATAAAGGAGCCAGAAAAAGAACAAACAAGCTCAATGCCAGCAGAAAGAAGGGAATAATAAAGATCTTAGCAAAAATATTTGAAGACTAAAAAATACAATAGAAAAGATCAATGAAACTAGAAACTGGTTCCTTGAAAAAAAAATCAAAATTGATAAAACTTTTTCCATATTCTTTTTTAAAATATTTTTAAAATGTTTTATTTATTTTTGATACAGAGAGAGACAAAGTATGAGAGGGGGAGGGGCAGAGAGAGAAGGACACAGCTGTCAGCACAGAGCCTGATGCGGGGATTGAACCTACAAACGTGAGATCTGACCTGAGCTGAAGTCGGAGGCTTAACTGACTGAGCCACCCAGGTGCCCCTATCCATATTCATCAATCAAACAAACATCAAGCAAACAAAACCAAGAGAAAACTCAAATAAAATCAGAAATGAAGGAGGAGAGGGGCATGTGGGTGGCTCAGTCAGTGAAGTGTCCAAATCTTGATGTCCTCCC
>NW_021857709.1:0-992 GCF_006229205.1 Suricata suricatta
TTTATCAGTTGAAGGACATTTGGGCTCTTTCCATAATTTGGCTATTGTTGAAATCTCTGCTATAAACATTGGGGTACATGTGCCAGTATGAATCACCATTCCTGTTACATTTGGATAAATTCCCAGTAGTGCTATTGCTGGGTTATAAGGTAGTTCTATTTTTTTTTTTGAGGAATCTCCACACTGTTTTCCAGAGTGGCTATACCAGTTTGCATTCCCACCAACAGAGCAAGAATGTTCCCCTTTTTCCACATCCTCACCAGCATCTGTGGTTTCTTTTACTGTTGAGTTGTTACTTTTAGCCATTCTGACTGGTATAAGATGGTATCTCCATGTGGTTTTCATTTTTATTTCCCTGATGATGAGTTATGTTGAGCCTTTTTTCATGTATCAGTTGGCCATCTGGATACACTCTTTGGAAAAGTGTCTATTCATGTCTCATAGAAGGGACTTCTAATAATTTATGATTAAAAGATAATTCAGTAGAAAATAATGTATAAAGTATGGATAATTGAAAAAGGAAGATATGCAAAATGTCAATAATATTGGAAATATTTATGCCTCACAAAAAAAGCCAAGAGAATGCAAACTAGAGAAATTATTAAATAATAATTAAGAAATAAGTAAAGTAATAAGTAATACATAAGCACAAACTAAAATTAGTAATTTTAATAGTATATGAGGATACATATCATGGACACTTTCTTTCATTTTCTGTAATAAAATGAATTATCTCAACCTTTCAGAAAGTAATTCATCAATAATGATTAAAATTAAACACATACACCTTTTGCCATACAATTCTTGCTAATCTATCCAATAAAAAATAAATACAATGATATGTATACATACATTTTCAAGTATTGTTTTTAGCTGGAGAGAAATGTCAATAAGATAAAAACTGAATGGTTTGTTTTCAGTTATGAAAGGAATATTCTGGGGGCTCCCGAGTGGCTCAGTCGGTTAAGTGTCTGACGTCTGCTCAGGTCATG
>NW_021857710.1:0-1964 GCF_006229205.1 Suricata suricatta
GCCGAGCAAAAGAGATCCTCTTTCTCCACATCCTCGCCACCATCTGTTGTCGCCTGAGTTGTTAATGTTAGCCATTGTGACATGTGTGAGGTGGTATTTCATTGTGGTTTTGATTTGTATTTCCCTGATGATGAGTGATGTTGAGTAGTTTTTCATGTATCAGTTGGCCATCCGGATGTCTTCTATCGAGAAGTGTCTATTCATGTCTTTAGCCCATTTTTCCACTGGATTATCTGTTTTTTCGGTTGTTGAGTTTGAAAAATTCTTTATAGATTTTTGGATACTAACCCTTTATCTGATCTGTCATTTGCAAATATCTTCTCCCATTACGTTGCTAGCCTTTCAGTTTTGCTGATGATTTCCTTGGCTATGCAGAAGCTTTTTATTTTGATGAGTTCCTAGTAGTTCATTTTTGCTTTTGTTTCCCTTGCCTTGGGAGACATGTTGATTAAGAAGGTGCTGTGGCCAAGGTCAAAGAAGTTCTTTCCTGCTTCCTTCTCGAGGATTTTGATGGCTTCCTGCCTTACATTTAGATCTTACACCCACTTTGAGATTATCTTCTTGTAGGGTGTAAGAACATGGCCCAGGTTCATTTTTCTGCATGTTACTGTCTAGTTTCCCCAGCAGCACTTGCTGAAGAGACTGTCTTTATTTCATTGAATATTCTTAATATTCTTTCCTGCTTTGTCCAGGATTCATTGGACAACATCTGCGGGTCCATTTCTGGGTTCTCCATTCTGTTCCATTGATCTGACTGTCTGTTCTTATGTGAACACCATACTGTCTTGATGATTGCAGCTTTGTAATACAACTTGAAATCTGGAATTTTGATGCCTCCTGCTTTGGTTTTCTTTTTCAAGATTGCTTTGGCTATTTGGGGTCTTTTCTGGTTTTATACACATTTTAGGATTGTTTCTTCTAGGTCTGTGAAGAATTTTCTGGAATCTGATAGAAATTGCATTGAATATGTAGATTGCTTTGGGTAGTATTGACATGTTAATACATTTGTTCTTCCTATTCAGGAACATGGAATATTTTTCCATTTTTTTGGTATTTTCTTCAGTTTCTTTCATGAGCTTTCTATCGTTTTCAGTGTGTAGCTTTTTCACCTCTCTGGTTAGATTGATTCCTACATATTTTATGGGTTTTGGTGCAATTGTAAATGGAATTGATTCCTTGATTTCTCTTTGTGTTGCTTCCTTGTTGGTGTATAGGAATGCAGTTGATTTCTGTGAATTGATATTATATCCTGCAACTTTGCTGAATTCATGGATCTGTTCTAGCAGGATTTGGGTGGAATCTTTTGGGTTTCCATAGAGAGTGTAATGTCATCTGCAAAGAGTGAAAGTTTGACCTCCTCCAGGCCGATTTGGGTATCTTTCATTTCTTTGTGTTGTCTGAATGCTGAGGCTAAGAGTTCTAATAGTATGTTGAAGAACAGTGGTGAGAGTTCACATCTCTGTCTTCTTCCTGACCTTAGGGGGAAAGCTCTCAGTTTTTCCCCATAGAAGATGGATGCTATTAGGGTTGAGTCTTTCATATATGCCTTTCATGATCTTGAGGTATGATCCTTCCGTCCCTTCTTTCTTAAGGGTTTTTATCAAGAAAGTAGGTGTATTTTGTCAGATGTTTTCTCTGCATCTATTCAGAGGATCATGTGGTTCTTGTCCTTTCTTTTATTGATGTGCTAAATTACATTGGTTGTGTTGCAGCTACTGAACCAGCCCTGCATTCCAGGTATAAATCCTACATGGTGGTGGTGAATAATTTTTGTAACATCTTGTTGGATCCAGTTGGCTAGTATCTGGTTGAGAATTTTTGCATCCATGTTCATATGCAAAATTAGTTCGTAGCACCATTTTTAGTGGGGTCTTTGGCTTGGAATCAGGGTAATGGTGGCTTCATAGATAGAGTTTGGAAGTTTTCCTTCCATTTCTATTGTTTGGAACAGCTTCAAGAGAAAA
>NW_021857711.1:0-992 GCF_006229205.1 Suricata suricatta
TTTATTCTAGTTTTCTTTTTAACTCTTTTCTCTGAGATATATATTTTTTTACCTTTTGATTTTTTTCTCCTTTATGTGGCCATTCAATCATTACTCCAATAACCCTTTTTTAGGCAGATGCTCCTTCCCCAACTTGAGCTCTGACATTTTAGCCAGTCTGATAGCCTGAGACATCTTCTTTACCTTGTTCCATTTCTGACAGCTCTTTCCAAACTATACCTCTGCAAGCACACCTTTCTCCCTCTGCTTGAGTTCTGACACCCTGACCTACCATTCTGGGTGATGAAGCTGCCCTCACAACTGTTCATGCTCTGACTCCCCATAGTGGCCCATCCCAGTGAGTGGATATCCTCTGACTCTTCAGGCTCTGATAACTCCCTGTGTAAGGATGTCCTCCTCACTCTGCTCAGGCTCTGTTGTCCTTACTGTGTGAGGATGTCCTCTTCACTCTACTTAGTCTCTGACATCACCACCATGTGAAGATGGATGCTCAGGCTTGGACTCCCTATAACAGGTGACTCTGTTGTATGTAGTTGGGGTTCTAGGCTCCAAATTTGGCAGCCATCTTAAACGAACATCATTCTTATTGTGATGGAGAGACTCTTAAGGTGGCCCCAAGGTCCATGCCTCCTTGTATCTATTTCCTTGTATTATCCCCCTCATCTTGGGTGTGGGTGGGACCTGTGACTGTCTTTAAACTAATAGAGTATGGAAAAGGAGATGGGACATACATTATTATTTAAATGTGAGTACATAATTATATTATTTAGGATTGTAGGGCCATCCTGCTAGAGTCTTGGTCCCTTGCTGGCTGTAAGGAAGCATTCTTCCACGTTGGGGAACACTATGTGAAAAGGAGCTGTGGAAAATCTCTACGAGCTGATGAAGGCCTCCTGTCAATAGTCAGTAAGAAATTGATGAATTTAGACAGCTCCAAAGAACTGAATTCTGTCAATAGCTTTTGAGTGAGATGAACATGAATACCTCTCAAA
>NW_021857712.1:0-992 GCF_006229205.1 Suricata suricatta
CTTTCATCCATGTTGAGTTTATTTTTGTGGATTGGGTAAGAAAGTGATCCACTTTCATTCTGCACATTGCCATCCTATTTTTCCAACACCATTTGATGAAGAGATTGTCTATTTTTCATTGGATATTCTTTCCTGCTTTGTCAAAGATGATTTGACCATATAGCTGTGGATCCATTTCTGGGATTTTTATTCTGTTCCATTGATCTGCGTGTTTGTTTTTTGTGCCAGTACCATACTATCTTCATGATTACAGCTGTGTAATCTTGAAGTCCAGAATCAGGACACCTCCAGTTTTGTTTTGCTTTCTCAGGATTGCTTTGGCTATTTGGGGTCTTTTGTGGTTCGTACGAATTTTAGGGTTGTTTGTTCCAGCTCTGTGGAAAATTGCTGGTGTTATTTTGATAGAGATTGCATTAAATGTATAGATTGTTTTGGGTAGGATAGACATTTAGTTTTTTAAATTTCTTTTAATGTTTATTTTTGAGAGAGAGAGTGCAAGCTGGGGAGGGGCAGAGAAAGAGGGAGACACAGAATCCGAAGCAGGCTCCAGGCTCTGAGCTGTCAGCACAGAACCCCACATGGGGCTTGAACTCACGAACTGTGAGATTATGATCTGAGCCGAAGTTGGACGCTTAACCAACTGAGCCACCCAGGCACCCCAGGATAGACATTTTAGCAATGTTTGTTCTCCCAATCTTGAGATAGGATGATTCTGAAAGGTATGACATTCAGCAACAAGAAACAGAGAATGTAACTTTTTTAAAGAAAAGATACTATTTACACCAATGACAAAAAATTTAAGTTCCAGTGATGACTCTTTAAAAAAAATATGCAAGGTGTGCCTGAGCAGCTCTGTAAGTTGAGTGTCCAACTCTTGATCTCAGCTCAGGTCTTAGTCTCAGGGATGTGAGGTCAAGCCTTGCATTGCGTGTGAAGCCTCATTTAAAATAAAAAGTAAGTAAATAATAAAATTTAAAAATAAATAAAATTTT
>NW_021857713.1:0-992 GCF_006229205.1 Suricata suricatta
GTCCGAGCCCTCCGCACTCCTGCGCTGTGATGACCAGCTCATCCCAGTTTGCTCAGGAAAACCCAGTTTAAAAAAAATTTTTTTTAATGTTTTTTATTTATTTTTGAGAGACAGAGAAAGACAGCGTGAGCAGGGGAGGGTCAGAGAGAGGGAGACACAGAATCTGAAGCAGCTCCAGGCTCCAAGCTGTCAGCACAGAGCCTGACATGGGGCTCGAACCCACGCATTGCGAGATCATGACCTGAGCTGAAGCCGGAAGCTTAACCGACTGAGCCCCCCAGGCGCCCCTGGAAAACCCAGTTTTAACACCACAGGCCCCAGGTCCCCGAGCCCTCTCATTCAGGTGAACTGACTTCGGTGCTGTTTCCTCCCATCAGTGGGGCAGCAGTGCGCCAGCTCGAGGCCCCGTTCCCAGGTGACGCCCCCCCCCCCAAGGGCAGAGGCAGAGACTTCCCGACAAGCCCAGCTCCGTCTGCAGGTGCATCCGGCTGTCCCCCGGCCCCTCAGCCTTGGGCGTGTCTTCCGTCCAGGATGGATGGCCCGGCCTCCATATTTGGGGCCAGACCGCGCTCGGCCAGTTAGTGGAGAAGGGGGTGTCACAGTGTGTCTGGCACAGGACCCCCTTCGGAGGGACGGGGGCTGCTCCACAGCGGGACAGACCACGTTCCAGGGAAAGGACCATGGCTGTGGGGAGACCCTCCACCCGGCTGGCCCCCCGCCCACCCTCTCTTGCGAGGGCACTGAGCATGACAGGAGGGCAGGTGACGGCCCCGCCTGCCTTCCCGGCTCCCGGCCTCCAGGCTCCACACTGAGGGCTGACCCCACCCATCTGCTCCTGGCTCATCCTCTCGCTGCTTCTGCTGTTACCCAAAGTTCTAATTATCTCTCTGAATCTCGTGTAAAACAAGAGCTTTGGAGACCGTCAGCCACCTCTCCCTCGCTCCGTGGTGGGCCCGGCAGGTGCAGCGGAAGCCTCCAGAATGATGAGTCTT
>NW_021857714.1:0-992 GCF_006229205.1 Suricata suricatta
ACCTCGGTTGTGCGTGACACAAGTAAGCAGAATGGTGAAGGGGAAAATGAGAAAGGTGTCACCAAACAGACCAACTGTCACGCCGGTTAGAAACTGGAGAGTTACCAAAAATATAGCCCAAACGGACAGCGCTAAAACATCACTTACACACACGAGAGGGGTATGAATGAGTCAGCTATTTTTAATTTAAAAAATGGAATACTTTGACTCTTTATCGGAGCAGAAAGACAACATTTTAGAACACCAAAAATCTGTATCAGTTGGTCTATTGCTATCACCGTAAGTAAGATCTCATCTAAATTTTCCTTGTTAGATGCTAGGGTCTCCCTCAAGAAGAGCTAGAATAACCAGTGCAATAGAATACAGTGCAATAGTTCCTATAAAATGACATTTAGGGGTGCCTGGGTGGCTCAGTTTGTTAAGTGTCCAACTTCCACTCAGGCCATGATCTCATGGTTCGTGGGTTCGAGCCCCGCATCGGGCTTGGTGCTGACAGCTAGCTCAGAGCCTGGAGCCTGTCTTCATATTATGTCTCTCCCTGTCTCTGCCCCTCCCCTGCTCATGCTGTCTCTCTCGGTCTCTCAAAAATAAATAAAAAACATTAAAAAAATTTTTTAATGAAATTTAAAGTTGCTACGTGATTAGGAGTATAAATCCTAGGTGTTTACCTAAGAGAAGTGAAAATATGTCACACAAAGATTTGCGCACAAGTGTTCACAGTAGATTTATTCATAAGAACACATTGCTCACATTGGAAATGATTCAAGTGTCCATTAATGGAGAAATAGATAAAGAAATTGTGGTATTTTCCCACAATGAAATCATACTCGGCAACAAAAGGAATACATTACTGAGCCAAGCACCAGTGTAGGTGCATCTCAAAATACTATTTTTGAGATTTTTATATATAAGAGGCCTGACACAAAAAACTACATTCCATACAATTTCATTTATAGGAAGTTCCAGAAGAGAGAAAATATACCCTAGTGACA
>NW_021857715.1:0-992 GCF_006229205.1 Suricata suricatta
CACAGAAGCAGATTAGTTAAAACAAATTGGTGAAAAATAAATATTTGAAAAGCTTGAGATCTGATTAAAATTTTGAATAGGCATTATTTTTCTAATATTACCTACTTTTAATGATATAAAGCACATACAGAATTTGCTGGTACCTAGCCCAATTCCTCTGAAGGTAGAGTATGTTTTTTTTAAAAATATAAACTTATGAAATAAAATAGTTTTATAATAAAAGCATAACTTTCCTATAATATTATTATATTCAAATTACATGCAAGTAAGGTGAGTTTTTAAATAATGCAGTAGATGTACATACTAGCATTATTTAATAAATATAGGATAGAAATCCGTACAGATTATTAATTTTCCTCAAAAAGAAAAAAATATGTTTTGGGCAAGTGAGCTATTCAATGTGTTTGCATTTATGTTGTAATTCTGTAAAAGGAATTCGAAGCTTTTAAGAGTAATTTATCCTCACACTATCCACTGAAATAAACCGTGGGTTTAATATTCTTTAAATTTGAACTTATATCTGTCAAATGTTGTCACCTTCCAGTACTAAATGGGTAGACGTTAATTATATCTGGTAAGGCAATTCAAATTTTGCAGTACAAGAGAAAAAAAGTAATAATTGTTAATAGATCTTTATAGTATTTGGTATTTTTATCATAAATCAAGCAAAATAATTGACTCCTAATCTCTTATATAGGATTTCATATGAAGTAGATACCTACTAGTATTATTAAATCTTTGTTTATATTTGTTTTGAATTTGTCAAAAAATAACACTCTGGCTTCATTTAAAAAACAAAAAGAGGGGTGCCTGGGTAGCTCAGTAGGTTAAACTGCTGACTCTTGATCTCTGCTTTGGTCAAGTTCAAGCATGATGGCACAAAGCCTGCTTGAGATTCTGTCTCTCCTCTCTGCCCACCCCCTCTGCTTGTGTGAGCATCTGCATGTGCTCTCTCTTGGGCTCAATCTCTCTGTCTCTCTGTCACTCTGTCT
>NW_021857716.1:0-992 GCF_006229205.1 Suricata suricatta
CAGATTCTTCCCAGATTTCTTATTCTCCTCCAGCTCTTGCCTCCTCCCATGTAGCATGGCTCCCGTATCTTTCCCAAGTATGTGGAGGCCAAGTTTTTATTTCTTTTTTAAAAATCTTTTAGAAAGAGACACAGAGCACAAGTGGGAAAGGGGCAGAGAGAGCGAGACACAGAATCCAAAGCAGGCTTCAGGCTCTGAGCTGTCAGCACTGAGCCCAACAGAGGGCTTAAACCCACAAACAGTGAGATCATGACCTGAGCCGAAGTTGGACGCTTAATTGACTGAGCCATCCAGGCGCCCCCCGCCCCCCAAGTTTTTATTTCTTGAGCCTCTTTTCCCTTGAACTCTCCAAAGAAACGACATTTTATTCTTTTTTTTTTTCTTTTAATTTTGAGAGAGAAAGAGCTTGTGTGCAAGAAGGGGAGGGGCAGAGAGAGGGGGAGTGAGAGAATCCCAAGCAGGCTCTACACTGTCAGTGCAGAACTCCACAGGGGGCTTGAACCCATGAACCTTGAGATCATGACCTGGGCTGAAAGCAAGAGTTGGATGCTTAACCAACTGAGTCACCCAAGGGCCCTTTTATCCTTTATCACACAGAGCAGTTTAGTCCTATACTCCCAACTCAGTTTTGGACTTTACCTTTACATGTTCCAAATCACATTACTATGTCCTGCTAATCAAGGGTCTTATATTAGGTCATCTACCCCTTAGCACTGACAAACGTTTTGAAATTTTGAGTCTTTTCTTCCCTTTCTATCTTAAGTGAATGTGAGCCTTATTTTCTAACTAATATGAATTATGCCATGCTCCCATAGGAAGAAGAAGCAGTTAAAGACATTTTTTATTTAAAATATTCTTCACCCCCCCTACTCATATTATTCTCTTCATTATTTAACTTAGTAAATACATTCTGCACACATATTAGGTCCCAGACACAGAAAATAGGTATGGGAATATAACAAAGAATAGCAAGATATTTTAAAAAGTCCCTT
>NW_021857717.1:0-992 GCF_006229205.1 Suricata suricatta
TAAAGGAGAGAAGAGCTCAGTGGTAACCCTCTTTCTCTATCTCCGTGCTGGCCATGGCCCTTGCTCTTTGACAAAGTCCAGACGCTTTAGAACCTTAGCAGAAAGGATGGGCAGTTCCGGGGGCGGGGGTTCGGTGGTCACTTATATCCCCCAACAGGACGGTCAGATAACCCCAACGTGATCTGCTTTTCAAAGCCCAAGCCTCACCCAGCTAGCTTCCTTTTCTGAAGGGAGCCTAATTCACCAGTAGCTGGAAAGGACTGCAGGTAGGCCACCCCCCAGGCAGCGAATTCAAAAGGAAGTGGATAGCTGTGTAAATAGCGAGGCTTTAAGGGGGCATTTAAGCCAGTGCTCTTTGTTAAGGAAATTGATGGCTTTGTAAGCTTGGCCTCTGAAGGCAGTACTTGAGTTGAAGGCTCCCCATCTGTCCTCATAAATTCCCTAATGGACTGTGGGCCCGGAGGCTGGGCCCCGGTGTGTTCAATCACCTGCCAACGAAAACTCAGGATTCCACTAAGAAAAAAAAAATTAAAAAAGGTTTAACCAAAACCGAGTGATTGAGCCCGCACAGCTTAACTGGCACAGGGTGGCAGAGACAGATTGCTTCCTTTCGGGAACCGGCAACTCGGGATCCTTTACGGAATCTGGACGCCATGCCAGGTGTTTTCTATACAGCTTCTAGGTTCATTCTCCTAAAGTCTGGGAAGGGACTCCTTATTTCACGGATTTGCCAAAGAGGAAACTGGGACTCAGAGGTGAAGTGTGGGGCTCATGGACACCCAGCTCCTTAAGCGTAGTGCCGGGGCATGACCATGGCTCCCTTAGACCCCTGAGCCCCCAGTAACACAGAATCACAGGGCATCTAGGACAGAATCAGATCAGTTTGTCTCTTTAGATTCCCTTCCATGTCCACATCCACACACAAGCCATGAGCTGGGCACCATGGGGGGATGGAAGGGCTTGGCCTGTGGAATCCAACTAGTCAGGATTGG
>NW_021857718.1:0-992 GCF_006229205.1 Suricata suricatta
ATCTTCAAATGCTAACAAGAGGCTTTCTCCAAAGATATTCATAGAAACATCTTTTCACAATGTGTCAGTGGATAGATGTAAACATAGAGCCCTTGAGAATGGACACTTAATGGTGGACTGGGACAAGGATGGGGAGACTGAAGCGCATCAAAGACATCTGGGGACTCCATTTCCAGAGAACGATTATGAATGTATTAAAAATGGCGAGTTCATTGATCAAAGCACCAACCTTCTTACACCTAAGAGCATACATTTGGGAGAGAATCCTTCTAAATATAATGAATGTGGGAAAATACTTAACCAGTCACTTAATGTTCATGACCAAAAGAGGATTCATGTGGGAAATAACTCATACACGTGCAGTCAACCTGGGAACATACTTCGTCATTCATCAAGACTACATATAAACAAGACAATCCATACTGGACAGAAAGGTTACATTTGTAAAGAGTGTGACAAAGGCTTCAACAGGCACTCAGCACCAATTCAACATCAGCGAGTGCACACTGGAGACAACGCTTACAAATGTGAAGAATGTGGTGAAACTTCTAAGTGTGGCTCTTCAGTAAATAGACAGAGACTAATTCGTACTGGAAAGAAACCATACACACATAAAAAATGTGGGATGACCTTTACCCAACACTCACCTCTTACTGAACATCACCGAATCCATACTGGAGAGAAACCTTACCAATGTCAAGAATGTGGAAAGGCCTTTACCCATTCCTCAGCCCTTACCAAACATCATAGAAGCCATACTGGAGAGAAACCTTACCAATGTCAAGAATGTGGCAAGGCCTTTACCCATGCCTCAGACCTTACTCAACATCGCAGAATCCATACTAGAGAGAAACCTTACCAATGTAAAGAATGTGGCAAGGCCTTTACCAAATCCTCACACCTTACCAAACATCTCAGAATCCATACTGGAGAGAAGCCTTACCAATGTCAAGAATGTGGCAAGGCCTTTACCCAACACTCAAACCTTACTC
>NW_021857719.1:0-992 GCF_006229205.1 Suricata suricatta
TATTTAACAAAAAATAATTGGAAGAGGTGGTGCCCCACTGGAAATTATTAGGATCTTCACCACAGGAGCTTGGAAGAGAGATTTTCATAAAGGAAAGGCAGAAGCAAAGGGAGGGAATTATTGATTGACTAAGTTTAAAACGTACTTGGTTGTTTGTAATTTGTTGTCCTTAGGTTTCTATTTCATAATCTTAAAGCATTAATAGGCTTCTGCTTCAGTGAGCTTTCATAGGCTACCCTGACACCAGAGCCATCTCAATCTAAAGGCTTCCTTTTAAAAAATTTTTAACATTTTTTCATTTTTTGAGAGAGAGATAGAGTGTGAGGGGGGGAGGGGCATAGAGAGAGGGAAACACAGAATTCAAAGCAGACTCCAGGCTCTGAGTTGTCAGCACAGAGCCTGATGCAGGGTTCAAGCCCAGGAGCCAGCGGTGAGATGATGACAGGAGTTTAAGTTGGATGCTTAACTGACTGAACCACCCAGGCGTCCTAATGGCTTCCTTTCTAAATTAACACAGATAATACTTGTCTCCTTTCCCTTCTTGCTTTCACTACTGCTGACAAGTTGTTATTAATCTTCAAAAACCATGTATGGTTGTAATATGATATAATTTAAACAGACACATCTAAACTAATTTATTTTCTCTAAATTACAACAACACAATTAATTTGTGTTTTATTTGCAAAAATAAAAAAATCCAGATTTTTTGACTATCTCAATCTCCTGAGTTCACTATTAATATTTTGGTGTCTCACTTTTTAGTCTTAAATGTATATGAGAAAAGGACATAGACGTAGAGATAGGGAGCAAGTGAGAGAGAGCAAACATATGCACAGGAGGCATAAGTTAAAAGCTATCTAGCAAAGCTTAGGTGAATTCTTGTTGCTGCTGAATCATAAGTGGTTAAATAATGTTGTTCATGGAAGAAGTAACAAGATTATGGGCGCCTGGGTGGCTCAGTCAGTTAAGCATCTGACTTCGGCATCTGGTTT
>NW_021857720.1:0-992 GCF_006229205.1 Suricata suricatta
CTCTATCAGTGGAACAAGAAAGTCTGGACAGTAGCACGACTGTTTACAAAATGGTTTACTGAATATTTTTAGCATGTTGGTGACACCTGCTCAGAAAAAAATTTTCCTTTCAAAATATTACGGCTCATTGACAATGCACCTGGTTACCCAAGGGTTCTGATGGAGATGTGTAATGAGATTCATGTTTTCATGCCTGCTAACATCGCATCCATTCTGCAGCCCCATGGATCAAGGAGTAATTTCAACTTTCAAGTTTTATTACTTGAGAAATACATTTCAGGGGTGCATGGGTGGCTCAGCCGGTTAACCATCCGACTTTGGCTCAGGTCATGATCTCGTGGTTCATGGGTTCAAGCCCCACATTGGGCTCTGTGCTGACAGTTCGGAGCCTGGAACCTTCTTTGGATTCTGTGTCTTCCTCTGTCTCTGCCCCTCCCCCGCTGGTGCTCTGTCTCTCTCTTAGAAATAAACAAACATTAAAAAAATGTTTTAAATACATTTTATAAGATTATAGATGCCATAGAAATTTGGCAGCTCAGGGCAAAGTCGATTGAAAACCTGGAAAAGATTCATCATTCTAAATTTTTTTTAATGTTTTATTTATTTTTGAGACAGAGAGAGACAGAGCATGAGTAGGCGAGGGGCAGAGAGAGAAGGAGACACAGAATTGGAAGCAGGCTCCAGGCTCTGAGCTGTCAGCACAGAGCCCGACACGGGGCTCGAACCCACGAATGTGAGATCATGACCTGAGCCGAAGTCAGAGGCTTAGCCAACTGAGCCACTCAGGCGCCCCAGGATTCACCATTCTAGATACTATTAAGGACATTTGTGATTCATGAGAAGAGGTCAACATATCAACATAAATAGGAGTTTGGAAGAATTGGATTACAATTCCCATAGATGACTTTGAGGGGTTCAATTAAGTGGAGGAAGTAACTGCAGATGTGGTAGAAATAGCAAGAGAACTAGAATTAGAAATGGAGCCTGAAGGT
>NW_021857721.1:0-1964 GCF_006229205.1 Suricata suricatta
TCTGTCTCTCAAAAATAAATAAAAAACATTAAAAAAGAAGAAGTTTAGGCCAGAGGAAAGGAAAAACTGCAGGTCAATTAGACAGATCTCAGAATAAAAATGGGTATCACTAGGGCACTTGGGTGGCTCAATTGGTTAAGCATCTATCTGACTTCAGCTCAGATCATGATCTCATGGTTCATGAGTTTAAGCCCCACAGTGGGTTCTGTGCTGCCCTTCCCCCACTTGTGCTCTCTCTCAAAATAGATAAATAAACCTAAAAAAGATGTATATCATTGCCCATATCAGATGCCCTGGCCCTCAGGGTGATGGGAGGGTCCAGATGTAATGGAATCACTACATGAACTCAAATATGCACACATTTATATAGAGCTGACAGTTAGGTCTATCATTCAACCCAAGGTCCCACAGGAAGACAGTATGGGGGTACAGGAGTTTACACCTCACAACTGGACTTTCTTTCATGCCCTCAGTGAAAACAACTCATCTTGGTGACTGTGATTCTGGTGGTTTTTATTCCCATGCAGCATGGCTTCCACACCCAAGTCATTATCCTCACTGAATGCTTAGTGGTTGTTAGTTTCAACTCTCAGGCGTGAGCTGGCTATACTGAGCTTCCTGGGAGATGGGACGTCCGCCTCCAGCGTGGTTCACAATTATGGCCTTGCTCAGTATAACAAGGATCATGAAGGTTTGAGGGAGAAAAAAATCATCAAGCCATGGTATCAAGGACTACAATGATCATCCAGGAGATAAGTCAAATATAAGATTTCAGTGAAGACCAACATGGCATTTGACTTGTCATTGCCTGGAGGAACTGGATGATGAGTGTGTGCCTGTGAATTTGAAGACAAGCTTGGCCTTCCTGCCAAAGAGGTGTAGACTTCTAATGAAATGGAATTTCCAGGAGTAATTTCACCTCTACATGTTTTTCATCAATATATGGTCTTCTGACCCTAGTGCCCATAGAAATTACAATAGTTAAGAGCATGAACTTTGGGGTCAGTTCCAAATCCCAGCTCTTCCAATATTAACCAGCTAACATGTTAATTTTACTAAGCCTCAGTTTCCTCAAATGTAGCAAGAGTTCTTACCTTATAAGATATTTCTGCAGATTAAAGGCAAAGCATTCAGCACCTGCATTTAATAAGTAATGCAATAGATGTTTACTCTGATTATTCAGGAAGCAAAAGCAATCCAATGCATTGGCTGAATGCCACTGATTTGTGGGAAGAACAAAGGACTGGTTCTGTGCTCTGGATCCAAAGCAATGCAAAAGCTTCAAAAACATATTTGTTTTTATTCTTTCATATGTTATGTTTTATATGCCCAGCTCCTAAATTATTTAAATGTACCTGTTAGCTATACACCTATTCATCCAATGTATTCAGTCAATATTTGTTGAGTACATAGTATGTGCCAAGCTAGGTGCTGGTGATGCAGAGGCAAGACAGGCCCCCAAGAGTGGGAAGAGACAGCCACATAAACTGGGAGTTATAAGCTAACGTAGAGAAGGGAGTTACTGGGGCACCTGAAAGGACATAGGTACAGAAAGCAGTGAATGGGTCATGGAGGGCTTCTGGTGTGAGAAAGGTGTGGAGATGAGAAACAGCAGAAGGCACTGGGGCAACTCCAAAGAGAGTACGAATCCAGGAAGGGCGGGCAAAGAGGCTGGAGAGAGGGGCTTTCCTGGAGCCCATCCATGCTCCACTGGGGCTTTTGACCTTCATCCTTAAGGCTGTCTGTCCAAGCTGTCGATTGAATATATATTCTCATTTGAGATAGATGATTCTGTGCAGAAGGCAGATTGGAGGGGGAGATCACAGGCAAGGGTTGGGGTACCAGACTGCAGCAGCCATTGGGTGAAGACTGGTGAGGGGGATGTGAGTGGGTCCTCTGAAGAAGGAGGGAGGCAGGGACACGGAGAAATGAATGGCAGGTGAATGTAACAGGGCTTGTAACGG
>NW_021857722.1:0-992 GCF_006229205.1 Suricata suricatta
AAATAATATTATATGACTTCACTTACAGTGTATGGGCCTTACAATAAAAGATTGCTCCCTAATGCTATTTTTGTCATTCATTTTACTTCTACATGTGTAATAAAGCCAAAGTGCATCAGGGGCACCTGGGTGGCTCAGTTGGTTAAGCCTCTGACTTCAGCTCAGGTCATGAAATTGTGGTCCCTGAGTTGGAGCCCTGCATCGGGCTCTGTACTGACAGCTCAGCACCTGAAGCCTGCTTCAGATTCTGTGTCTCCCTCTCTCTTTGTTCCTTCCTTGCTCACACTGTGTCTCTCTCTCTCTCAAAAATAAACATTAAAAAAAAGCTAAAGTGCATCAGTACAATATTTGTTTTAGAAGTCAGTTATCATTTATACCAACTATCTGTAAGAAAATTTAAATTTTATATTTATCTTCATTTATGTACTCTCCATGACTATTTATTGCATTGTATAAATCCAAGTTGCTGCTTGCTGTCCTAATAGTTCTGCAGGAAGAACTTCCTGTAACATTTTCTTTACAATGGGCCCATTGGTAATGTTATCTCTGTTCATTTTTCACTAATTCTTGAAGAGCCTGGCCATTATCTCTTCAAATATTTATTACTCTGCCATACTGTTTCTTGCTTCTCCTTCAGAGATTCCACATAGACGTATATTGGACCATTTGATAATGTCCCACACTTGTTAGATGCTTTCAGGTTTTGTGTGTTTTAATGTGTGTCATTTAATTGATCACTCTTGAAGTTTATTAATTTTTTCCTTAGTTCTGTTGAATCTATTATTTAGTCCACTACAAGCATTAATGTTATAACTTGTTCATTTCTACCATTTTTATTATTTTCTTTCTCATACTTTCCATTTCTCTGCTGAAGTTCACCATTTGCACTGGCATTTTGGCCACGTTTTCTATTAAAGTCATTAACATATGAATCATCATCATTTCAAATTCTTTCTCTGATATTTCCAATAACTATGTCCCATCTGAAATTG
>NW_021857723.1:0-992 GCF_006229205.1 Suricata suricatta
GTGTTTTTCCACATTCAGCTGCTTTGTCCCAAACATGTCTTGCAATCTAGGATAGATTTCACACTCCCCTCAATTTCTCTCCTTGATCACAGTAACTTTTTTTTCAGGCATCAGACCAACTGTCACGTACAATATTCATCCTCTGAATTTGAATCTTGGTATCCTTATATTTTAAGTGTATCTGCTATCAACGGTATTCCCAGTATTAGCTCCCTAACCCAGTGAATGGTGTGTCTCTTACTTGGCCAGTTTATTCTGGTGATTATCGATATATTTGAAACTTGTGTGGTTTTTTAAAATTTTTTAACGTTTATTTATTTTTGAGAGAGAAAGACACAGAGCATGAGCAGGAGAGGGTCAGAAAGAGAGAGAGACACAGAATCCAAAGCAGGCTCCAGGCTCTGAGCACAGAGCCTGATGTGGGGCTCAAACCCGCAAACTGTGAGATCATGACCTGAGCTGAAGCCGGACGCTTAACCGACTGAGCCACCCAGGCGCCCCTCATTTCCCATTTTTTTGTATGTAATTTTTATTTCTTAATGGAACTGGGTGTCTTTGGTTTATTTTCTTGTGTGTATCTTACCTCATTCCTTTTTTCTCAATAATTAAGCCTGAAGGTTTGCACTCCATGAGCACGCCATGCCATGTGGGAGAGAGGGGGGCCTGGGAGAGGACCCACCCTGCGAGTTTAGTCTCCTGTCCCCTGCTCTGGGGAACTTGAGAACTGGGACAAGACGTTACATCACCAGAGCTGAGACACAAAGCAAGAAAACTGCAAACTACTCTCATCCCTACGCTGGGCTGGGGATGGGCATGAGTCGACCCCGGGACTGGATCTGGGCCGGGCGGCAGGGAGCTGGCAGGGAACCACGGGCAAGTCCCAGCCGGGAGTCCGACGGGTGAAGGTCTCCAGGCAAGAGGGGCCAACGAAAGGACACATTTGCAACCAGATGGAGAAGCCTCGCCCTGTGGAGGGAAGGCCATTTGGCCCC
>NW_021857724.1:0-992 GCF_006229205.1 Suricata suricatta
CTCTTTTCATATTGTTATCATCACTCCAACCAAATATAAAAAATAAAAATGTGGATACCTACATATAATTTATTTAGTTTTCCTGAATTCAATAAAATTCTTAATACCTGCATTGGTCAGTGATTTCTGAACTCTTTTTTACTCCTTCTCTTTTTGATTATCACTAGAGCTTGTCTTTCCGAACTATAATAATAACAGATGAAAGAGGTCTACCTTGACTGGACGAGTTTAGGGAGAAGACCCCTTTTTGTCAACTCTTGCCAGCTACCAAGATATCTTTGGATTTGAGGCTAAGAAACTGTTGTCTTAGTCATGTATTACCGCAAAAGCACAATTAAGTTTAAAAAAAGTTTTGCTATCATTATCTCAAATAGCTCAGAGAATCAGAGAATTCTAAAACAGTAAGAGGATTAAGACAGAATCTGGTGTAGATTTCTCGTGTAAAGAAAAGGGACAGAGAGGATTTCTAGATGGAAGTTGTACTGTTTGGTAGTGGTAAAGCCAGACTAAGTCCCTCGTGTCCCATCTTCTGGTGAAATAATCTTTTGTTGTGGTGGTTCAAAGGTTACCCAGGCTCCTCTTTCTTTGGGGCTGTTTCTGGCTGCTTACTCCCTCTGAACTCTGTGTCAGACAAGACCTTCTGAGATTTTGAAAAGTATCTTTGCATACTCAACCATGATTTCAAAAAGGAAACTGCAGCTTTACTTCAATGGGAAAAGCCACAGACGGTCACCTAAAGGCCAGTTCTCATCACCTGTTTCCTTGGCCACATACCTCTAACTTCCTACTTCCCAACTTCCTTCCCCAGAAGAGTAAAACTTTAAAAATTCAGGGCCTTAGCTCAACCCTCTCCCATTTGCCATAGTGAGCAGATCTTTCTCAGAGGTAAAGGGGAGTCAAGGGTGACTGATCTAAAAGTAAAATTTAATCAACAGTGTGTTTTATGATTTTTAGTTTGGAAAGACAGAGTATTGATATATCCTAGATATCTC
>NW_021857725.1:0-992 GCF_006229205.1 Suricata suricatta
TTTTTTTTTTTTTTAATCCATTCAGATACCTGATGTCTTTTGATTGGAGTATTTAGTCCATTTACATTCAGTGGTGTTATTGAAAGATATGGGTTTAGAGTCATTGTGTTATCTGTAGATTTCATGCTTGTAGTGATGTCTCTGGTCCTTTGTGATCTTTGTAACATCACAGAGTGCCCCTTAGGATTTCTTGTAGGGTTGGTCTGGTGGTAATGAATTTCTTCAGTTTTTGTTTGGGAAAACTTTTATCTCTCCTTCCATCCTGAATTACAGGCTTGCTTGATAAAGATTTCTTGGCTTCATATTTTTCCTACAGCACATTGAAAATTTGCTGCCACTCATTTCTGGCCTGCCAAGTTTCAGTAGATAGGTCTGCTACTACCCTTATGTGTCTACCTTTGTAGATTAAGGCCTGTTTATCCCTGGCTACCTTCAAAATTCCCTCTTTATCTTTGTATTTTGTCAGTTTCACTATGATATGTCGTGCAGAGAATCAATTCATGTTACATCTGAAGGGAATTCTCTGTGCCTCTTGGATTTCAATGTCTGTTTCCTTCCCCAGATTGGGGAAGTTCTCAGCCAATTTGTTCTAGCACACCTTTGGCCCCTTTCTCTCTCTCTCCTTATTCTGGAACACCTATGATATGGATATTATTCTGTTTCACTGAATCATTTAGTTCTCTAATTCTCCTCTTGTGATCCAGATTTTTTTTGTCTTTTTGTCAGCTTCATCTTTTTCTATTATTTTGTCAACTATTTCACCTATTCTCCCCTTTGCCTCTTCAGTTCTTGCGGTCACCACCTCTAGTTTATTTTGCACCTCATCTACATTGTTTTTAATTCATCATGACTATTTTTTAGTTCTTTGATCTCTGCAGCAATAAATTCTCCTGTGTCTTCTATGCTTTTTTCAAGTCCAGCAATTGATCTTATGACTATTATTCTAAATTCTTGTTCAATTAAATTTTTTTGTATCTGTTTTGAGCAGTTCT
>NW_021857726.1:0-992 GCF_006229205.1 Suricata suricatta
GAGATATCTAGGATATATCAATACTCTGTCTTTCCAAACTAAAAATCATAAAACACACTGTTGATTAAATTTTACTTTTAGATCAGTCACCCTTGACTCCCCTTTACCTCTGAGAAAGATCTGCTCACTATGGCAAATTGGAGAGGGTTGAGCTAAGGCCCTGAATTTTTAAAGTTTTACTCTTCTGGGGAAGGAAGTTGGGAAGTAGGAAGTTAGAGGTATGTGGCCAAGGAAACAGGTGATGAGAACTGGCCTTTAGGTGACCGTCTGTGGCTTTTCCCATTGAAGTAAAGCTGCAGTTTCCTTTTTGAAATCATGGTTGAGTATGCAAAGATACTTTTCAAAATCTCAGAAGGTCTTGTCTGACACAGAGTTCAGAGGGAGTAAGCAGCCAGAAACAGCCCCAAAGAAAGAGGAGCCTGGGTAACCTTTGAACCACCACAACAAAAGATCATTTCACCAGAAGATGGGACATGAGGGACTTAGTCTGGCTTTACCACTACCAAACAGTACAACCTCCATCTAGAAATCCTCTCTGTCCCTTTTCTTTACATGAGAAATCTACACCAGATTCTGTCTCAATCCTCTTACTGTTTTAGAATTCTCTGATTCTCTGAGCTATTTGAGATAATGATAGCAAAACTTTTTTTAAACTTAATTGTGCTTTTGCGGTAATACATGACTAAGACAACAGTTTCTTAGCCTCAAATCCAAAGATATCTTGGTAGCTGGCAAGAGTTGACAAAAAGGGGTCTTCTCCCTAAACTCGTCCAGTCAAGGTAGACCTCTTTCATCTGTTATTATTATAGTTCGGAAAGACAAGCTCTAGTGATAATCAAAAAGAGAAGGAGTAAAAAAGAGTTCAGAAATCACTGACCAATGCGGGTATTAAGAATTTTATTGAATTCAGGAAAACTAAATAAATTATATGTAGGTATCCACATTTTTATTTTTTATATTTGGTTGGAGTGATGATAACAATATGAAAAGAG
>NW_021857727.1:0-992 GCF_006229205.1 Suricata suricatta
ACATTTCATAATATCTCCCCCAAATAATTTTGACCTCAAAATAGCATAAGGCTATCCTTATTTTTATGTATTTGGGGGATGATTTCCTTGTAAAAGCAACAGAGGAGAAATGTAATCATAGATTACCATGTGTCTGAAATATTATAAACATAGGAAATGGGTAGACATGTATGAAAACCCCTTTTATTTACATGCCTCTGCTTAAAAAGCACTGGGCGTTGTATGGAAACCAATTTGACAATCAACTATTTAAAAAATATATAAGAAGATACTTCTCTGGCAATTTATTTAGTGATAGAGCAAAAAAGCAACTGGAAAAATTAGAAATTCTGCATTCTTTTAAATTTAGGAATGTTCTAAAGTTGTAAAAACAATAAAGAACATAAAAATTTAGAAAATATTTTAGAAAGAGTTCTAAAGTCTTTTTTTAAAGAACAGGTTTTTCTATTCACTGTTACAAAATAGTGTAGTAGAAAATGGAAAGAAAAAAATCAGAATGAAGCTCCAAATTAAAACATAACACAATTCAGGGGCGCCTGGGTGGCTCAGTCCATTAAGCGTCCAACTTCATGTCAGGTCATGATCTCACAGTTCCTGGGTTTGGGCCCTGCGTCGGGCTCTGTGCTGACAGTTAGCTCAGAGCCTGGAGCCTGCTTCAGATTCTGTGTCTCCCTTTCTCTGACCCTCCCCTGCTCATGCTGTCTTTCTCTGTCTCTCAAAAAATAAATAAAAAAACATTAAAAAATTTAAAGAGATACAACACAATTCAAAGAGTACTTTTAAAATGCAACAAAAGAGAGACAGAAATGCTGATGCATAGGAGCACATGTACCCCAATGTTCATAGCAGCAATGTCAACAATAGCCAAAACATGGAAGGAGCCTAAATGTCCATCACCTGATGAATGGATCAAGAAGATGTGGTATATATTCACGATGGAGTACTACATGGCAATGAGAGGGAATGACATATGGCCCTTCGTAGGAAAGTGG
>NW_021857728.1:0-992 GCF_006229205.1 Suricata suricatta
AAGGATGTGAGAGGATAAATTTTTGTTGTTTTAAGCCATTGCATCTGGGGATGGTTTCTTACACAGCATTATTATGGCAATAGTCAACTGATATAGCACTGTATAGTTCACTGTGAGGCCAACTTTTTGGGGGGCTTACTCATATCAGTTCTTCCCTTTGTAAATGCTTTGACTAGCAATTTCACTAGAGAAGATATGTCAACGTCTAAGGGCGCCTGGATAGCTCAGTTGGTTAAGTGTCTGACTGTTGGTTTCTGCTCAGTCATGATCTCACGGTTCATGAGATTGAGCCCGGGATCAGGCTCTGTGCTGACAGTATGGATCCTGCTTGGAATTCTCTCTCCCCTTTCTCTTTGCCCCTCTCCTGCTCTCACTCTCTCTTGCTCAAAATAAATAAATAAACTTAAAAGAAAAGAAGATAAGTAAATATCCAATAAGGCAGACTGTATTCCAAAGTGGTTTCACTTATACCCCTACCAATGACATATGAGACTTCAAGTTGTTCAATATCCTCAAAAACATTTGATATTGTTAGTCTTTTAATTGTTGTTCTTCTTTGGAGTGTGCAGTGGTATTTCATTGTGGTTTTGGTTTGCATTTCCTTGATGACTAATGATTTTGAGCATCTTTTGATTTTGTGCTTATGAAACGTTTATACTCATATGGAACTCATGCTTTTCACCTGGGGGTTTGATCTAGCCAGAACATGCTTCTGGCAATGACAGAAACACAAGAAAGATTAGTGGATTTACAAGGCCTCTTAAAACTAGAATCAGGGAGGGGCGCCTGGGTGGTTCAGTCAGTTAAACCTCCAGCTTCGGCTCAGGTCAGATCTCATGTTCGTGGGTTTGAGCCCCGCGTCAGGCTCTGTGCTGACAGCTAGCTCAGAGCCTGGAGCCTGCTTCTGGTTCTGTGTCTCCTTCTGTCTCTGCCCCTCCCCCTCTCATGCTCTGTCTCTCTCTGTATCAAAAATAAATAAAACAGTAAAAAAA
>NW_021857729.1:0-992 GCF_006229205.1 Suricata suricatta
ACCTCGGTTGTGCGTGACACAAGTAAGCAGAATGGTGAAGGGGAAAATGAGAAAGGTGTCACCAAACAGACCAACTGTCACGCCGGTTAGAAACTGGAGAGTTACCAAAAATATAGCCCAAACGGACAGCGCTAAAACATCACTTACACACACGAGAGGGGTATGAATGAGTCAGCTATTTTTAATTTTAAAAATGGAATACTTTGACTCTTTATCGGAGCAGAAAGACAACATTTTAGAACACCAAAAATCTGTATCAGTTGGTCTATTGCTATCACCGTAAGTAAGATCTCATCTAAATTTTCCTTGTTAGATGCTAGGGTCTCCCTCAAGAAGAGCTAGAATAACCAGTGCAATAGAATACAGTGCAATAGTTCCTATAAAATGACATTTAGGGGTGCCTGGGTGGCTCAGTTTGTTAAGTGTCCAACTTCCACTCAGGCCATGATCTCATGGTTCGTGGGTTCGAGCCCCGCATCGGGCTTGGTGCTGACAGCTAGCTCAGAGCCTGGAGCCTGTCTTCATATTATGTATCTCCCTGTCTCTGCCCCTCCCCTGCTCATGCTGTCTCTCTCGGTCTCTCAAAAATAAATAAAAAACATTAAAAAAAATTTTTAATGACATTTAAAGTTGCTACGTGATTAGGAGTATAAATCCTAGGTGTTTACCTAAGAGAAGTGAAAATATGTCACACAAAGATTTGCGCACAAGTGTTCACAGTAGATTTATTCATAAGAACACATTGCTCACATTGGAAATGATTCAAGTGTCCATTAATGGAGAAATAGATAAAGAAATTGTGGTATTTTCCCACAATGAAATCATACTCAGCAACAAAAGGAATACATTACTGAGCCAAGCACCAGTGTAGGTGCATCTCAAAATACTATTTTTGAGATTTTTATATATAAGAGGCCTGACACAAAAAACTACATTCCATACAATTTCATTTATAGGAAGTTCCAGAAGAGAGAAAATATACCCTAGTGACA
>NW_021857730.1:0-992 GCF_006229205.1 Suricata suricatta
TATTTAACAAAAAATAATTGGAAGAGGTGGTGCCCCACTGGAAATTATTAGGATCTTCACCACAGGAGCTTGGAAGAGAGATTTTCATAAAGGAAAGGCAGAAGCAAAGGGAGGGAATTATTGATTGACTAAGTTTAAAACGTAGTTGGTTGTTTGTAATTTGTTGTCCTTAGGTTTCTATTTCATAATCTTAAAGCATTAATAGGCTTCTGCTTCAGTGAGCTTTCATAGGCTACCCTGACACCAGAGCCATCTCAATCTAAAGGCTTCCTTTTAAAAAATTTTTAACATTTTTTCATTTTTTGAGAGAGAGATAGAGTGTGAGGGGGGGAGGGGCATAGAGAGAGGGAGACACAGAATTCAAAGCAGACTCCAGGCTCTGAGTTGTCAGCACAGAGCCTGATGCAGGGTTCAAGCCCAGGAGCCAGCGGTGAGATGATGACAGGAGTTTAAGTTGGATGCTTAACTGACTGAACCACCCAGGCGTCCTAATGGCTTCCTTTCTAAATTAACACAGATAATACTTGTCTCCTTTCCCTTCTTGCTTTCACTACTGCTGACAAGTTGTTATTAATCTTCAAAAACCATGTATGGTTGTAATATGATATAATTTAAACAGACACATCTAAACTAATTTATTTTCTCTAAATTACAACAACACAATTAATTTGTGTTTTATTTGCAAAAATAAAAAAATCCAGATTTTTTGACTATCTCAATATCCTGAGTTCACTATTAATATTTTGGTGTCTCACTTTTTAGTCTTAAATGTATATGAGAAAAGGACATAGATGTAGAGATAGGGAGCAAGTGAGAGAGAGCAAACATATGCACAGGAGGCATAAGTTAAAAGCTATCTAGCAAAGCTTAGGTGAATTCTTGTTGCTGCTGAATCATAAGTGGTTAAATAATGTTGTTCATGGAAGAAGTAACAAGATTATGGGCGCCTGGGTGGCTCAGTCAGTTAAGCATCTGACTTCGGCATCTGGTTT
>NW_021857731.1:0-992 GCF_006229205.1 Suricata suricatta
GCTGCGAGGCCCACGCACGTGCTCCGATCAACAGCCTCAGAGGAGCTCTGCCTGAGAGCCAGCGTCAGGCCCCAGCCGCGTGAACGAGCTTCCACCCAGCAGAGCTTCGGGTGACTGTGGTCCCAGCAGACATCTGACTGCAACCAGGTGAAGACACCACCAGGCTGATTCCCTCCCAAAATGGTGAGAAATAGAATATGTTTCAGGAAATTTCACTCACTGAAATAGGTAGGTAACTGGAACATATGCGAAGTACTCCTTCCTCAGGTAGTAATACCTTTCCTCTCCACATCTCTCAGCTTCACCCTTTTTATTTTTTTTTATTTTAAACGTTTTATTATTTAATTTTGTGGGAGAGTGACAGTGTAGGAGTGGGGGAGGAGCAGAGAGAGAGACAAAGAATCAGAAACAGGCTTCTGGCTCCCAGCCCTTGGCACAGAGCCCCACGCAGGGGCTGAACCCAAGAACCATGAGAACATGATCTGAGCCGAAGTCGGACCCTTAACCAACAGAGCCGCCCAGGCGCCCCAGTTTCACCCTCTTTTAAAAAGGCTGGTTAAACTGATGAGTGTTTCTGAAAATGCTGTTGACAAACATTTACATGAGGTCATGTGGGGTGGGAGGGGCTGTCTAAAGTACAGGTCCTTCAGGCCTTGCAGACGTCATCCAGCCACAACTGACCCCACCATGTTCTTTGGTACCAGAGTGGAAGGCAACCCCTTGGGCTGCATCTCCTTCCAGCTGTTTGCAGACACAGTTCCAAAGAAACAGAGAACTTTTGTGCTCTGAACACTGGCGAGGAAAAAATTGGTGATAAAGTCTTCTGCATTCACAGAAGTATTCTGGGAATATTGGGTAGGGTGGAGACTTTACTTCACATGCCATAAAGGTACTGGCAGCTACTCCATCTAAAAGGAGAAATTTGATGATTAGAATTTCACCCGGAAGCACACAGGGACTCGCATCTCATCCGTGGCAAATCCTGGATCCAA
>NW_021857732.1:0-1964 GCF_006229205.1 Suricata suricatta
TCTCTCTGCACTGACCCCCCATCATGCTCTTTCTGTGTCTCAAAAAATAAACATTTAGAAAAAAAAAAAAAAGACACTTAACCTACTGAGCCACCCAGGCGCCCTACCAGTTTCCCAGTCTTTGATTGTGACCCTTGAGCCCTTGACTGAGAAGTGCACCTTCCTGCTCGGCGATAAAACGCCTGCAAATGTCCGGGCCGACACTTACTCTCAGGTGGAGCTGTGATATCAAATGCACACCAGAGGGACTCCGTCCTGAGACGAGAGGGCTCCTCTATTCACGGTCAAGTTCGGGCTCCTCAGGGCACACCTTGCTTCCTCTATTGTATTTGATGCAGACCCCACACAAGGATCGTGACACTAGCTGACACTCCATGGCCTTGATAGTCTACTGACACAGCCAAAACATTGGAGCAGGACCCATCCAAGTTCAGATTGTTCCTGCCAGATATCTGTGAACTCCCCCAGCATCCCTTGAAGGCAAATGAAGGGATTCAAACCTAGAGCCGAAAGTCACACCCGAAGGTCTTCCTGTGCCCTGGACTGGCCTTTATAACTGCCAGTCAAAAATAAAAAAGAAAAAGAAAATAAAACCAAGGGGATATCTTTATTCAAGACTTCAGGGCCATCAACAGAATGGTTATCCCGCACTCACCACTAACCCCTGTCCCAGTGCCATCCTGACCTCTGTCCCTCCTGAGGCCACTTGCTCTACCGTCATTGTGGTGCATCTTTGCTCCGCCTTGCCTGGCGTCCCTCCTTCACCGGCAGAGGACAACAGTGTGTCGGCACAGTCATGCCCTCGGGGGGTCACTGAAGCCCCCCCCCCATTTTTCTCAGTTCCTCAATCAAGAATTTTAAAAATCAGGGCACCTGCGGGGCTCAGTCAGCTAAGTGTCCAACTCTTGATTGTGGCTCGTGTCATGATCCCTGGGTCGTGGGATGGAGCCCCGAGTCAGGCTCCATCCTGCTTGGGATTCTCTCTCTCTCAAATAAAGAATTTTTTAATTAAAAAAAATTTTTTAATCTAAATTTCCCTTGTGATTCATTTCTTTCTTTTTTAAATCACAGCAGGATTCATTCATTCATTCATTTTAGAGAGAGGAAGAGAGCATGTGAGCGAGGGAGAGGGCAGAGGGAGGGAGAAAGATCTTTTTTTTTTCTTTCCTTGAGAAAGAGAGGGCTCAAGTGAGCCTCTCTCAAGAGGCAGAGAGATAGGGAGAGAGAATCCCATGACGGGCAGAGAGGGAGAGAGAAGGACAGAGAGAGAAGCGGGGCTCACCTGAATGGGGCTTGAGCTCAGCTGAGGAGGGACTCAAACTTGCGAACCTGAGATCATGACCTAACCAAAGTCAGATGCTTAACTGAGCCACCAGGCGCCCTCTTGTGATTCATTCCTAACGGAGCTCCTACTTTGTGCAGGGAATGGGGAATCCCACGTAAAAAAAAATCTGTTTTCTTATTCTTAGCCTTGGCAAAAAGGAGACATAGTTTCAAAAGCAAAATCACAACTTTGCCAGAGCACCGTTCATTTACGGTACGACCATCTAGGATTTCTGGGTTCAACTGGAGATCGCGGACCATGGGAGCCAAACTTCCCTGAATTCACGACACCTCTCTATGAACCGACTAAGGCCACGGCAACAGACCCTCTGCTCAGGAGGCCCTATCGCCAACAGGCTTCTGAAACCTGAAGAAGGTTCCTCAGCAGCCCCAACTATGAAAAACCAGTTTGTCCATTTGTGCCTGAGCCACCGGGACGCGCCCTCAGGGTCCTAAGTCAGTCTCATGGGGACCATCCAACAGCCACTGCGTACCCCCGTCATACTCCTGACCCCGCTGCAAAGGCTGTTCTCTCTCGTCTTCCGGGAATAGCTTCTATGCCGCAAAACCTGTTGATGCTTTTGATGAGTGAGTTCTAGGCTCCCCCCTCCCCAGACATCAGGAAGGTTCTTTTTTTTTAA
>NW_021857733.1:0-992 GCF_006229205.1 Suricata suricatta
AAACTGGTGATCACCAGAAGGGAGGTTTCAGGGGGGTGTGAAATAGATAAAAGGGATTAAGAGTACACTTATCTTGATGAGCCCTGATAATTGTATATAATTGCTGAATCATGTTGTACACCTAAAATTAATATAACACTGTATGTTAATTATTTTTGAATTTAAAAAAAAGGAAAGGAAATTGGGAGGAAAGCAGCCTGTTTAGAGATATTCACCTCTTTCTCCTCAAAGTTTGGTGGAGATAACAGTCCATTTTTAATCAGAATTCCCTTTTGCATGTAGCCTGCCTGTCCTGACCCATTATCTTTTCATTTATCATCTATCACTTGATAAATTATTAAACCTAATGTGGTACTATTAACGGCATAATTACCAGTAATGATTAACTGCATTAGATTAACCTTAAGTTCAAGAAGTCCTCTCCAACGTCCCTCCAAAAGGAAACATTGAACTTGAAGCAGTTGCTGGCTTTCCTGAAGTACCCCATTACTGTCTAATGGAATGGGGGCCAGGAGGACTTTGGGGATACCACATATCTTGCACATATCTAGTTAATTTCTGTCACGGTCCCCACTCTTCTCCAAGTCACTTGCCTTGGCCTCATTCTGGACTCCCTCCCTTCACCCCCATGGCCTTCACTCAATCATTTACCAAAACCCCAACTCTGCCCCCACAATGTCAAAGGCATCTAGCACTTCTTATACTGCCCTTGTATAGGCTGTGATTCTCTCTCAACAGGCTTCTAGATGATTTCCAGTCTCCCCCTACACACATGGCTAGTCTCTGATCAAGGCACTTCCCTATTCAGAGACCTTCTTCAACATCCAAATGGGCCTGCCAAGTATCTTCCTGGAAGTTCCAGATTTAAAGACATAGTCCTAGGAATTCAGCAAGATTTCAGATTAAAGTCCCTTTCAGTGAGAAGGAAGTATGAAAATAAAAATTAGAGTTTGCAGGGGCGCCTGGGTGGCTCAGTTGGTTAAGCCTCCGAC
>NW_021857734.1:0-992 GCF_006229205.1 Suricata suricatta
GGCTGGCCATTTGGGTGGATAGCAGTGCCACACAGCGGGACAGGAATGCAGCAGGAGCAGGTGCTGAGGAAGATGATGACTGAAGTCCCTGTCCGTTTGAGCGTGTGGGCAGGTCTGGAGTGATGGGATGAGATGCCTGTGGAAGTGGGGGCTTGGGGATCACGTGGTACGAGTGGCATTTAAAGGTGCGGGTTTAGGCGAGGTCACTCAGGAGTGTGGAGAATGCAGAAGCTGAGTATAACCGGTCAAAGGAGAGGAAAATCGCGTGGTTGAGCACAGAGTTGCACTAAGGAAGGTGCTGTCGGTGCCATTAAAATGTCTCAGCAAATTTTGGAGCTTGATGGTGGTCACTTGCACTGGCGGTCTCAGCGAGGGCAAGTTCATGGGAGCAGTGGAGACAGAAATCGATCGTAGGGCCAGGGTGGGACGTCCTCCAAGCTGAGCCTGTTCACTGCTTCACCAGAGGGTCCGCTGCTGGTGGGCGGCCAGAGGGTACCCAAATCTCGGAAGAGGAAAGGCACATCCTCCTGGCATGTCATTCTCACTTGGCATGAGAAATTAAAATTATATTTTATACACACACATATACACATATGTAATCATGTTTACTTGATATGAGACAATATACTATTTATATACTTGTATATAAATTTGTATGTATTTTTTATGTCAAGTAAAAATTATACATGTGTATATATATGTATATCCTGATTTTTGAAAGTTTGCATTATATCACTTCACTTTTATGAAAGACCTACATTAGTACCTGTTTTCATCTACCAAAAGGAATCCAAAGAAGATTTTCACTTTTGCAAAGAAACAAAAAAACAAACAAAATAATACAAAACAAACCTGAGAATAATCTTCAGTGTTTGTGAGCTAGTTCGGAGGTAGCGCACACCTCAAGCAGTGAGAGTGCCCGGCCAAGCCCCCCACCAGGACCTGCGCTCAGCTTCTCTGCACCAAGCCTCCGTAGCTTTGAAACAGGTCTG
>NW_021857735.1:0-992 GCF_006229205.1 Suricata suricatta
ATTGCTCTGAAGTGTAAACTTGTGTTATTATTCCTCATTGCCACCTTCCTTCCTTGAAGATAGGGATTGTGGTTGCATCTTTTATCCTCCATTCTGACTTGAACCAACTAGATTTGTGGGTTGATTTAAAAGTTTAATAAAAGAGAAGATTTTGTATATTTTGAAAAAATTTTAATGTTTATTTTTGAGAGAGAGAGAAAGAGAGAGTGGGAGGAGGGCCAGAGAGAGAGAGGCAGAAACAGGATTCAAAGCAGGCTCCAGGCTCTGAGTTGTCAGCACAGAACTTGACACAGGGCTTGAACTCACAAATTGTGAGATCATGACCTGAGCCAAAGTTGGACACTTAAATGACTAAGCCACCCAGATGCCCCTATATTTCTTTTTTTAAAGTTTATTTATTTATTTTGAAAGAGACAGAAACAGCATAAGTGGGAGAAGAAAAGAGAGACAGGAGAGAGAGAACCCCAAGCAGACTCCTAGCTTTCAGTGCAGAGCCCAATGCAGGACTCGAACCCATGAAGCTGTGAGATCATGACCATAGTTAAGACCAAGAGTGGGCCACTCAACCGACTGAGCCACGCTGGCGCTTTAATATTTCTGTTATTACGGCTGCCTGATTGTTTTTAACCTAAGCTGGATTTCTTTCAGGATTCTGTAGTCTTCACTTTTTTGTGGCCTCATCCCATCCTTGCTTACACTTCTTTCCCCTGGAAGCACTTAAAAAATATGGCTTGGAAGAAAGAGAAATCAATTTAAATATGGCAGCAGCTAAAGATTTCAATAAATTTCCATTAATCTGTACTTCTATACATTATATAAGTATATTTCTTTACACTCTCTTAGAATAAAGGAATGCCTTCTTTTTAAGAGTTCTCCCAGAAAATTCATAAGAAAACAGCACATCAAAAGCAGAGCATAGACCACCATCCATTTATTCTATTTTTTTCTGTAGCAAGAGGGTGTGAGTTATGCCTGTGTGATAACTATTTTAC
>NW_021857736.1:0-992 GCF_006229205.1 Suricata suricatta
GAGTCGGGTTTTCCTTCTGCAGAAATGTCTCACCAGCGCCTTGCCGCGAGGAGCCCTTGCTGGGGACTCGTGAGTTGTTTGATGCCTAACACGACACCATCCGGGGTGTCAGCTCGAGTGAGAGATGTCCTCTAATTTGCTGGGGAGCACCGAGGCTGGAGGGATGGTAATTAGAAGCGATTATCTGCTCCTGATTCTGCCAAATCACTGCTCCCTCCCTGCTTCCCGAGGGCAGCGCCGAGCAGAGGTCGGAAGGGCGGAGCCCTGGCCCGGCTTGGTCCTGCTGCTTTCCCGGGGGCCCTGCCCTTCTCAGCCCTGAGTCCCCTGGGAACCCTGAAGCCATGAGCGGTGTAGACTTCTCATGCCGAGGCCGAGGGAATGACCGGGGCGGTGACCTCGTGAAGCCCCACGCTCAGGGGTGCTGTCTGGGGGGCGCCTCTGCTCCGTCCGAGCAGCAGGACTCGGGAGGGGCTGCCCAGGGAGACCCAGGACCCCCTGTTAAACGTTGATCTCAAATAAGCACCAGATGATTTTTTTAACCTAAGTATGGCCCAGGCAACGTTTGGGATATACTTATACTAAAAACTACTTGCTGTGTCTTTGGCCCTCGGGGTGACCCCCAGACGCCTCGTGCTCCGCCCTGCTGGTCTGCGTGGTCTGATCGGGTTTGCCAGAGACTCTGAAGGTCACAGCCCTCCGAGTGACTTCCTAGTCCTTCCCCACTGTCTGTGGGTTTGCACCTGTCTGAATACTCGGGAGCGCCCCGCCCGAGGGGCTGTGAGGGGTGGGGAGGGGGACGGAGGGGATGTGCGGGCCACCTCGGTGACGCTCACGCTTGGCTGTTTGGGCCTCCGGTTGGCAGAAGCCAGGCGTCTTCTCTGTGCTGGGCGGCGGGCACGCAAGCTGTGGGCAGGTGCAGCTGACAGCAATGGCGCGAGGGAGGGGCCGCCACTGGGGTTAACGAGGGGGGTACCTACTGGGGACGCCCCTCT
>NW_021857737.1:0-992 GCF_006229205.1 Suricata suricatta
GCAAATGAATTATTTCAGAAGAGTATGAAAAGCTCTATTGTATAAATAGACAGAAGAGTGTGAGATGATAGGGGAAGGAGGAACCAATACTGGACAAAAAGGCAAAAAGAAGGTTCTATGCAAGAGTTGAAGTTTAAGGTGGATTTTGAGGGCTGGGTTGAGCCTGGGTAGATGGGGGAAGAAATAATATTTGCAAAAGCTTCTTTATAGAAGCATGCCATGTTCAAAATGTATGGATGAAAGCAGGATTTGGGGGGGTGGTATCTGGTGAGGGTAGAAATATGAGATTTAAAATAAATATGGCAAGGGATGCTAAAAATCAGTTGTAAAAGATCTTGTAGTGTATCTTAGGGAGTTATTTTATTGTCAGGAAATGACAGATTTATTTATTTATTTGTTTGTTTATTTTTGAGAGAGAGTGAGAGAGAGCGTTCATGCTCGTGGGGGAGGGGCAGAGAGAGGATCCAAAGCAGGTTCTGCACTGTCAGCACAGAGTCTGATGTGGGTTTCAAACCCACAAACCGTGAGATCATGACCTGAGTCAAAGTCAGGCACTTAACTGACTGAGCCACCCAGGTGCCCCTGCCAGGAAATGGTAGATTTAAATTTTAGTTTCATGATAGGAAGGTAACTTGGCAAAGAGGGGTGGAGCTAGGAGATGCGTCAGAAGATTACTATGAAAAGCCAAGTAATACAAGAGATATGAACAAGGTCATGGGCAGTAGGAACAGAACTGATGGATGGACTTCTGAGATTTCTATGAAATGTAATCAACAGAATTTGCGTACCTGACTTGGACTCCCCTGGCTCCCTACTGTAAGGACTGTTGTTTTTACTTTGCTTCCATCTTGGTAACTCAATAGTGAAGTAGGAAAGGGGGAAGAATTGAAGTTTCTCTTTGGATGACTGGTAGGTGGTACCATTAATTAAGATAAAATTAATAAGGGGAAACATATATTTGGAGATGATGGGAAAAAATGAATCATTTTTCA
>NW_021857738.1:0-992 GCF_006229205.1 Suricata suricatta
TGTCACCCTGTGTCTGCGGCGAGGTAGTCACACAGTGGGCCAGGCCACATAGAAGCAACAGAGTTCTAAAGATCATCTTTCAAGATGCTAGTGGTGTCTTTTGAGGTGTGACATATAAAAGCTATTGACTATATGTTTCAACAAATTGCTAAATGATTATTTATACAGGTGACTTTTCAGTATTTTATTTTAAAATAAACATACTGACTTATCAGAGAGTGAGCTGCTTGAAGGCAGTGTTGATTCATATTTATTATTCTATTTATCTATATCTATCTATCTATCTATCTATCTATCTATCTATCTATCTATCTCTCTATCTAAAATAATGTAAGCATCCTTGCAAGCCTGCAGAGCTCTCTCTTTCTACCACTTCTCTCTCTCTATGTATGTATATATAATGTATATGTATATGTTCTATATATATCTTTATTGATATATATTTATCTATATATATGTCTATCTATCTATCTATCTGGTAAATCTCACCAGGTGAAAAATAGAGAGTAGGAAGGAGGGAGACCAAGAGGGAGGGGGGGAGAAAGGGAAAAGTGGAGAGAGAGAGAAAGAGGGAGAGAGAGAGAAATATATAAACCTTTTCATGTTTTCCTTCCTTTAATGATGCAGTGAGAAAGAGATTCGCAAGACAGCTGTGTTCTCGGTTGTGCTGAGAAGTTATTGCTCATTCTTTGGTGGCTGTAACTGCTGCTCCAACTTGTGGACACAGGCTCCCTGTGGACACACAGTAAATCCAACATTACCTCCATCCTGCTTAAGGATACTTAAGTTCCATTGTTTCTCCTAAACACTAAGATTCTTAGGAGCCTCTTACCACATCATTTTGATGTGATGGTGAACTACAGTATTTCGGGTTCTGTACTGAGTTTTAATGTTGAGGGGGTGGATTACCTCCATACCACCAAGCGATGTTTTGGACACCAGCTGGGTGTCCTAGAATTCAACTCAGTTTTGATGCTGTTCACTCAGAGATA
>NW_021857739.1:0-992 GCF_006229205.1 Suricata suricatta
CTCTCTGACCCTCCCCTGCTCATGCTGTCTCTCTCTGTCTCTCAAAATTAAATTAAAAACAAAAACAAAAAAACATTAAAGAGCATCTGTCCTGGGAAAGACCCAGAGAGCTGTTATACTGTAAGGAGGGAGCATTTCACAAACAGTGAGAAATGAGGTGTGTAAACATGACACACCTTAATAGATGGACGGGGGGTTTCCGCAGAGGTTTCTCATTTTACAACTCCCGAATCCCTGAGGTTTGTGAGGACACTGCAGTCAACGGGCGGCGAGAAGTCCACTGTTTCTGCTCAGCCAACCTCAGGGCTTCTGTCGTGCCGAACAAGGGTGTCCATGCTCTTGTGATTGCGCATCCTTATAAGTAAAAGAATTTTAATTATACATACGCGATACGTCAACGCATGAACATGTATTAAACTGTAGACTCTAAAATATATCAAAGTAGAAATGTAAGAGAATTGAATAGGGCTTGATACATTCTACATTCCTACAGTGAGACTCATCACCACGCCCCCCGCCAGGTGCCCATAAGCCCTCACGAGGCCCTAGAATCAGAGTTGGTCGTGAGTCAATCATTCATGCATGCAATATATATTTATGGAGTGCCTTCCCTCTGACCTCCCCTTCAAATCAGGAGTATCTTCTACAATGTCTAGATTAAACAAACAGTTGTGTAGCCACCGCTTGCATAACCCCACTGATGGGGAACTCATTACCCACTTCATTTGGAGGAGCTCTGCATTACTCATGTATTCATCCATTCCCTCATTCATTAAAGAACACTTCCGTTCTGTATCCACAGAAGGGGCAACTCCATCTACGCCTCCACCTGCCATGCCAGAAACCTGGGGGTCACTGATCAATACACCATCTCCTTGGTTCCTTCCGCCTACTGGGTCAGCACCTCTTTCAGGTTCCACCTGCGTGTTTCCTGGGCCCAGCTGCTTCTTTCTGTGTCTGAAAGAAAGGAGATTTCCTCTCTCTGCTCTCTC
>NW_021857740.1:0-992 GCF_006229205.1 Suricata suricatta
ACTAACTTAACTGGGAAAAGTATTCCTTTAGGAAGGAGGCAAAATGTGACAAGGTGACTTGATGTAACTTTTAAGGCATTTTAGAGCTCAGTTGAGATGTCAAAATAGAATGTTCTGGAATTACCAGAAAAGACAAGTTTCCTTTCAGTGAAGTTTTTAAATATACTTAAGTCCATTTAAGATGAACTTTGTGTTTATCTGTTTACTTTTAGTTTTGTTCTTTCTTTTTTTTTAAATATAATTTAATTTTATTTTTTGAGTGTTTATGAGATCCCTGCCATTCGCGGGTGGTCGCAGAACGCAGGGCCAACCTTCCCTCTGGGCTCTCTGTGAATGGGACAGAGTGCTGGGGGTTGGCAGGGTACTGGTTAATTTTTTTCTATGGAGGAAACACGGAGTTCTGTAGAATAGAATAGTCCCCAGTGACATGAAATGTCAAAGCAGCTGGGGCATTCGCTCAATGGCCGCATTCAAGCACCGTGCTTGCATAAAAACCAGTGGAAGTTTGCTAATCGATTTTGGCAGGATCCGAGCTTCACAAAAACATAGCTGACACTCGTTTCTCCGTATCAGGTTGTATAGATTCCACCAAGTTACTAGAACAAGAAAATAATTTTTTTTTACATTTTATTTATTTTTGAGAGACAGAGAGAGACAGAGCGTGAACAGAGGAGGGGCAGAGAGAGAAAGAGACACAGAATCCGAAGCAGGCTCCAGGCTCTGAGCTAGCTGTCAGCACAGAGCCCGATGTGGGCTGGAACCCACGAATTGTGAGACCATGACCTGAGCCAAAGTCGGACACTCAACTGACTAAGCCACCCAAGCGCCCCAAAAATAATTTTTTAAAATTAATGGAAGTGGGTAGTTTGAGCTTCTCCTGTCCTGTCACCACCCTCCCAACCCCAACAAAAATATGAAGTATAGAAGCTGCTGTCTTTTTTTTTTAATTTTTTTTAATGTTTTATTTATTTTTGATACAGAGAGAGACAGAG
>NW_021857741.1:0-992 GCF_006229205.1 Suricata suricatta
GTCAACATATTGTTAAATCCAGTGGCTCTGACCATTTTCTATTTAGACTTCTGGGCTTCATTTGATATCTTTGGGTGCTTATTTCTTTCTGAAACTCTCAAATCTCCCAACTTCTAGGATATTACTTTCTCTGGATTCTCTTCCATTTCATCTCATAGCCATTTTCCCCTCTTTGTAACCCAGTTTCTTTTTTTAAAAATTTTTTTACTGGTTTTTTTTTTTTAATTTATTTTAGAGAGACAGAGAGAGACAGCATGAATGGGGAGGGTCAGAGAGAGGGAGACACAGAATCTGAAGACAGGCTCCAGGCTCTGAGCTAGCTGTCAGCACAGAGCCTGACATGGGGCTCCAACCCACGAACTGTGAGATCATGACCTGAGCTGAAGTAGAACACTTAACCAACTGAGCTACCCAGGTGCCCCTGTAACCCAGTTTCTTAAATTTGATGCATCTTAGGATTTCAATCGATTGTATTTCTAATCACAGTAAACTGTACCATTATCCACTCAATTTGTCGGGTTAGAAACTCTTTTCTGATTAGAGGCAGAAATTACTCCTTTGCTTCTCCCATGACAAGATTTTAAAATCCATCTCTTAAATATATCCCTGTGTTAGCCACCCTTCCCTCATAGCCTTCGCAACCTTGGTAATTCATACTTGCTCTTCAACAGTCATCACAGACTTTGCCTTTACCAAGAAATCTTCTCCACAAGCAGTTTCTGAACACAACTGCCTTAAACAGAGCTTGAAGTATTAACATAAAGTAACTCAGTCTATCCCTGGCCAACTGATTGCACATTTCCCATTCATGATAAAGAAAGCAACTGAATTGAGTTATTTAAGACTAACTCCCATTTAAGTTCTGGTAACTGTCTCTTAGAGCCTGTTAACTGGCCATACCATCTGGCATTGTTTTCATTATCAAGAATAAGTGAGCACAAAGCTACAAAACTGAGATGGGAGAAAGACTCACATGAACCCCTGATTCCACA
>NW_021857742.1:0-992 GCF_006229205.1 Suricata suricatta
CCTCCGCGATGGGCGAGGCCCCACCCACCCCACGACGCCTCGCGGCCCCGCTTCGGGCCGGCCCTCCCCGCCCGGCTGCCCGCCGCGCCCCAGGGCCTCACCTGCTCCCGCGGGGGCCGGAGCCAGGGCCACAGCCAGCGAACCCCCGCCAGGGTTGTCAAGGAGCGAAACAAGAGTGTCTTAGCAACAACAAGGAAGTCCTGCCCCCTCACCGGACGTTGACAGGAATTTCACTTTTTATTGGTAAATAAAGCTGTCAATCAAAGTTAAAGGCCCCTAAACGTAAGGCTTGTACGGAAAGGGGCGGGGCTAGCGGTCATGGGGGGCGGGGCTTCAGTTATAGTCGTCTTAAGTGGGCCTGAGGAGCCAGGGAGGTACAGAAGTTTTCATTTTAGAGAAACAAACTCCGAAGAGTGGGATTACTTTGGGCTCTTCTTTGAGTCATTTGAAATTACAAATGCAATTTGTTGGCGTCGTGATCCTAAGATACTACTTTGTTAGAATCTGAAAAGCCTAATAATAAGTAGCATTTATGTAGGCTTTGCAACGAGTGTTTCATGTGATTCTTACTTTTTTTTTTAGGTAATAATATTCGTAACTCCATCTGAATTAAGGTTCAGAGAGGTTAAGTAACTTGTTAAAGGAAAGAATCAAAGTTAAAACTCCCTGACATTGCATCAGGTGCTCTTTCCACTGTAGGACACCCACATAGGGTTTCCCAATTCTTAGATGTGGTACCATTTAATTTAAAGACACAGTTGTCCAGGGGCGCCTGAGTGGCTCAGTAGGTTAAGCATCCGACTTCGGTTCAGATCATGATCTCACAGTTGGTGGGTTCAAGCCCTGTGTCGGGCTCTGTTCTGAATGTTTCCTTGGAGCCTGGAGCCTGTTTCAGATTCTGTGTCTCCTTCTCTCTCTGACCCTCCCTGCTCATGCTCTGTGTCACTCTATCCTCAAAAAAATAAATAAATAAAGTGTAAAAAAAAAAAAAA
>NW_021857743.1:0-1963 GCF_006229205.1 Suricata suricatta
TCTGTCTCTCAAAAATAAATAAAAAACATTAAAAAAGAAGAAGTTTAGGCCAGAGGAAAGGAAAAACTGCAGGTCAATTAGACAGATCTCAGAATAAAAATGGGTATCACTAGGGCACTTGGGTGGCTCAATTGGTTAAGCATCTATCTGACTTCAGCTCAGACATGATCTCATGGTTCATGAGTTTAAGCCCCACAGTGGGTTCTGTGCTGCCCTTCCCCCACTTGTGCTCTCTCTCAAAATAGATAAATAAACCTAAAAAAGATGTATATCATTGCCCATATCAGATGCCCTGGCCCTCAGGGTGATGGGAGGGTCCAGATGTAATGGAATCACTACATGAACTCAAATATGCACACATTTATATAGAGCTGGCAGTTAGGTCTATCATTTAACCCAAGGTCCCACAGGAAGACAGTATGGGGGTACAGGAGTTTACACCTCACAACTGGACTTTCTTTCATGCCCTCAGTGAAAACAACTCATCTTGGTGACTGTGATTCTGGTGGTTTTTATTCCCATGCAGCATGGCTTCCACACCCAAGTCATTATCCTCACTGAATGCTTAGTGGTTGTTAGTTTCAACTCTCAGGCGTGAGCTGGCTATACTGAGCTTCCTGGGAGATGGGATGTCCGCCTCCAGCGTGGTTCACAATTATGGCCTTGCTCAGTATAACAAGGATCATGAAGGTTTGAGGGAGAAAAAAATCATCAAGCCATGGTATCAAGGACTACAATGATCATCCAGGAGATAAGTCAAATATAAGATTTCAGTGAAGACCAACATGGCATTTGACTTGTCATTGCCTGGAGGAACTGGATGATGAGTGTGTGCCTGTGAATTTGAAGACAAGCTTGACCTTCCTGCCAAAGAGGTGTAGACTTCTAATGAAATGGAATTTCCAGGAGTAATTTCACCTCTACATGTTTTTCATCAATATATGGTCTTCTGACCCTAGTGCCCATAGAAATTACAATAGTTAAGAGCATGAACTTTGGGGTCAGTTCCAAATCCCAGCTCTTCCAATATTAACCAGCTAACATGTTAATTTTACTAAGCCTCAGTTTCCTCAAATGTAGCAAGAGTTCTTACCTTATAAGATATTTCTGCAGATTAAAGGCAAAGCATTCAGCGCCTGCATTTAATAAGTAATGCAATAGATGTTTACTCTGATTATTCAGGAAGCAAAAGCAATCCAATGCATTGGCTGAATGCCACTGATTTGTGGGAAGAACAAAGGACTGGTTCTGTGCTCTGGATCCAAAGCAATGCAAAAGCTTCAAAAACATATTTGTTTTTATTCTTTCATATGTTATGTTTTATATGCCCAGCTCCTAAATTATTTAAATGTACCTGTTAGCTATACACCTATTCATCCAATGTATTCAGTCAATATTTGTTGAGTACATAGTATGTGCCAAGCTAGGTGCTGGTGATGCAGAGGCAAGACAGGCCCCCAAGAGTGGGAAGAGACAGCCACATAAACTGGGAGTTATAAGCTAACGTAGAGAAGGGAGTTACTGGGGCACCTGAAAGGACATAGGTACAGAAAGCAGAGAATGGGTCATGGAGGGCTTCTGGTGTGAGAAAGGTGTGGAGATGAGAAACAGCAGAAGGCACTGGGGCAACTCCAAAGAGAGTACGAATCCAGGAAGGGCGGGCAAAGAGGCTGGAGAGAGGGGCTTTCCTGGAGCCCATCCATGCTCCACTGGGGCTTTTGACCTTCATCCTTAAGGCTGTCTGTCCAAGCTGTCGATTGAATATATATTCTCATTTGAGATAGATGATTCTGTGCAGAAGGCAGATTGGAAGGGGAGATCACAGGCAAGGGTTGGGGTACCAGACTGCAGCAGCCATTGGGTGAAGACTGGTGAGGGGGATGTGAGTGGGTCCTCTGAAGAAGGAGGGAGGCAGGGACACGGAGAAATGAATGGCAGGTGAATGTAACAGGGCTTGTAACGG
>NW_021857744.1:0-991 GCF_006229205.1 Suricata suricatta
TCAGAATGATCTAGCTTCAAGAAAAGCAAGCAGTTAGTAGTGCTTAAGAAGAATTGATTCAGTATCTAATGGATAGTTGATACCTGTCACAACACAGCATTTTATATACTGTTAAGTGAAACTACAATACAATCTAAGTTTATTTTGGGAGTGTTTGCTGTATCATTGGATTTAATGAAATGTTTAGAGGTGCAGTAGGCATGCCTTTGAGTAGATAATGAAAGAAAATGCAAAATGCTTATTGATTTATGATGTGGTTTCATCTTAGCTTGGGCAAACCATACTGCATTTAATACATAGTAGCAGAATATTTACTATTGAAGCTTGAAAAGATGTGAGTTCTTTGTGTGCAACCTTTCATTTATGGATGTGAGAGGGTTATCATTTTTTAAAATATTTTTACATTGTAGTACTTGTTTTGCTTGTTGGGGGTGTTTGCTTATTTAATACATTCTATCAAGGACAGAAATTACATGCTGGTTTCCCCCCACCCTCCCTAGGGAGTGTGTCATGGGTTTTTCCCTTATTATTTTCTTTACTTTTTTTTCTTTCCTCTTTTTTTTTATGGTGGTGGGGGTGGTTATGTTTAATTGAAGTTGCTTTTACAGCACCAAAGACTTAATCATCCATTTTCTATACAAAAAGTAGCTACTGTTTTGCATGGACCTCAAGTATACTGTAGTATAGAGGTGGAATTTAAGGAAAGATATTAAGCAGGCTGTGTTTTAGCTTATGGGCAAGTAATAAATTATATCATGTATCTTGAAAGTATCATAGATAAGCTGGTATATAACAATTGCCACTTCAGATAGCTGTGAAATTAGGTGATTAACTAGTTGGTACCTAACCTTCTAATTTCTGTATAAGTCTAATTACATGAAATAGAAGTGGGGGTTTTGATTTTTTACTTTGCTTTTCTGTTTGGAGTATCATTGAAACTACTGTATTGTAAATGACGGAAAATAATTGCATATGTTAAAAAAATAAATTG
>NW_021857745.1:0-991 GCF_006229205.1 Suricata suricatta
AGCCACTATAAACATTGGGGTACGTGTGCCCCTATGCATCAGCACTCCTTTATCCCTTGGGTAAATTTGGGTAAATTCCTAGCAGTGCTATTGTTGGGTTATAGGGTAGTTCTATTGTTAATTTTTTGAGGAACCTCCTCCTCGTTTTCCAGAGCAGCTGTACAAGTTTACATTCCCACCAACAGTATAGGAAGGTGCCAGTCTCTCCACATCCTCGCCAGAATCTGTAGACTCTTGATTTGTTCATTTTAGCCACTCTGACTGGCGTGAGGTGGTATCTCAGTGTGGTTTGGATTTATATTTTCCTGATGATGAGTGACGTTGAGCTTTGTTTCATGTGTCTGTTGGCCATCTGGATGTCTTCTTTGGACAAGTGTCTGCTCATTTATTCACTGGGTTACTTGTTTTTCCAGTATGGAGTTTGGTGAGTTCCTTCTAGATTTTGGATACTAGCCTTTTTATCTGATATGTCATTTGCAACTATCTTTTTGCATCCCATCAGTTGCCTTTTAGTTTTGTTGATTGTTTCCTTTGCCGTGCAGAATCTTTTTATCTTGATGAAGTCCCCGTAGTTCATTTTTGCTTTTGATTCCCTTGCCTTTGAAGATGTATTGAGTAAGAAATTGCTGTGGCTGAGGTCAAAGAGGTTGTTTCCTGTTTTCTCAAGGGTTTTGGTGGTTTCCTGTGTCACATTCAGGTCCTTCATCTATTTTGAGTTTATTTTTGTGTATGGTGCAAGAAAGTGGTCTAGTTTCATTCTTCTGCGTGTTGCTGTCCAGTTCTCCCAGCACCATTTGTTAAAGATACTGCCTTTTTTTCCCATTCAATACTCTTTCCTGCTTTGTCAAAGATTAGTTGACCATACATTTGTGGGTCCAGTTCTGAGTTCTTTATTCCATTGGTCTATCTGTTTTTGTGCCAATACCATACTGTCTTGATGATGACAGCTTTGTGGTGGAGGCTAAAGTCTGGGATTGGGATGCCTCCTGTT
>NW_021857746.1:0-991 GCF_006229205.1 Suricata suricatta
TAGGAGGGTGCCCATCTCTCCACACCTTCGCCAGCATCTATAGTCTCTTGATTTGTTCATTGTAGCCACTCTGACTGGTATGAGGTGGTATCTCAGTGGGACACACATTTTTAAATCTCCAAAGGAAATTACAGAGATAAGTAAGTGTCACTCAGTCTGAACATGGTTAAGATAGTAGAACTATCAGATTTAGAATATAAAATGAGTAAGTTTAGGGGCGCCCGGGTGGCTCAGTCAGTTGAGCGTCCAAGTTCAGCTCAGGTCATGATCTCATGGTTCATGGGTTTGAGCCCTGCGTCAGGCTCTGTGCTGACAGCTCAGAGCCTGGAGCATGCTTCAGATTCTGTGTCTCCATCTCTCTCTGCTCCTCGCACTCATACTCTGTCTCTTTCTCTCTCTCTCAAAAATAAATAAAACCTTTAAAAATATATAAGAAAATAAAATAAGTGGGTTTAGTGTGTTTTCATGTGGAAAAAGAGTGGGTTGAAAATTAGAGAATGTTGTGCGATATTATAAAATGACTGAATATTTGAAAAAGAACAGGATGAAGCAACTAGAGATGAAAAATATGATTAATTTTTTCCCAAGAATATAAAGAGCAAATTAGACAACACTAAAGAGAGATTTGAATTCATGAATAGAAGTTAGACTAAAAATATTACCCAAAATATAACCCAGAGAGAAACAAAGAAATGGAAGTATGAAGGGCTGGCTAAGAGAGAAAATTTCCAATGTGTTACATACATATAATATATATCTCATATGAAGGTATATGTATTGATATGTGTATATGTATATATGATAAACGTACATGTGTATATCAGAGTTACAGAGGGAGACAAGAGTGTGAGGTTGAGGCAACATTCCACAATAGAATGGAGCATGTTGATTGAGTTTGGTTTATTTAAAAAATACTATTCACAGTGCGTGCTACCTGCCAGACTTTGTTCTAATGCACACAACTTAGTGAGGCAGGAACTCTTATTATTGC
>NW_021857747.1:0-991 GCF_006229205.1 Suricata suricatta
TCAGGTGGCCAGTCCAGAGCCGCAGCGCCCCTGCTCGCCACACGTGCGCCCCATGATCCCCGTCCCCCGGCTCTCCCATCCCCCACGCCGCTGCGGGGACCCTCCGCCTGTTCCTCGGTCCCAGATGGTGCTCTGCCGCCGCCTCCTTTCCCGCCCCGGTTTTGTCTCACTGCCATGTGTCAGTGAGATCGTGTGCTATTTGGTCTTTCTCTGACAGGCTGCTTTCACCCCGCGTAACCCTCTCTACCTCCCTCCACCTTGTGGCCCATGAGGAGCTTCCGCTGGTCACAGCTGAGTGACATTCCATCCCAGATGCGTCCCGTAGGCCGGGCCTTAACGTGTTCCGCGAGCAGCGGTTCCCACAGTGCGGCTGCGGCTGCAAACGCTGCCGTGAACATCAGGGGCCTGTATCCGTTTGCAGTATGATGTTTTGTTTCCTTTGCGTAAATTGCTTGTGGGGAAATTGCTGCGTCCTAAGGGGTGCCGTGGTCAGCAGTTTGGGAATCGCCATAATGTTTCCAGAGCGGCGCCCCGGCCCCATGCCTGCCAGCCGCGCGGGCCGGTTCCTCTCGGCCCACGTCCGCGGCCACACCTCTTGTTTCATCCTCGATTTTAGCCCATCCGACGCTGTGAGGTGCTCCCGCACCGGACTTGTGAGGCGTACTTCCCTGGTGACCAGTGTCGGTGCGCACCTTTACCTGTGTCTCTGGCTGCCTGGCTGTCCTCTTTGGGAAAATAATCTCTTCCTGTCTCTGTCCAGTTTTAATCAGATGAGTCAATTTTGGGTGCTGTATAACTTTATATATTTTGGACCGTCACCGTTTTTCAGCTGTCGTCTGAAAGTATCATTCTGTAGGTTGCATTTCAGTTTTGTTGATTGTTTTCTTGGTGACAGAAGCTTTTTATTTATTTTATTTTTATTTTTTAATAGTTTATTTTCAACTTGGTTTCTATAATACACACAGTGAGAAGCTTTCTATTTTTATGAGGT
>NW_021857749.1:0-991 GCF_006229205.1 Suricata suricatta
GAAATAAGTCAGGCAGAGAAGGACAGAAACCATGTTTGCACTCATAGGTCTAACAGGAGTCCAGGATTAATGTAATGGAGGACCAAGGGGAGGGAAGAGGGAAAGAGAGTTGGGGAGAGAGAGGGACGCAAAACTTGAGAGATTATCGAATACTGAAAAGAACTGAGGGTCGAAGGGGAAAGGGGAGGGGGGAAAAGAGGTGGTGGTGATGGAGGAGGGCACTTGTGGAGAAGAGCACTGGGTGTTATATGGAAACCAATTTGGCAATAAACTATTTTAAAAAAGATATCTTTGCATCATTCAATTATCTAATGCAGACCAGACCCATATATATTGAGATCCTACTTTGGTGATTTAAAATTTCCTCCATTCCCTTGGAGCCCTAACTCCTTAAGTGCCACGAGCACCTCCCTCCTGGTCCAGGCCATACCTGATTCTCCAGTGATAAGCATTGTGTCCCTTGAAACACACTAAATAATTCTTGAAGTATCCTACACTGCTCATCATGATCTTGCTCTGTTGAATTTTTTCTGAATATTTTACAATCAGTCATCCAAAGGATTGTAACCTGCTCTTATTAATTATACTTTGCAGTTTTCAGAGGGCACCTAAACGGTTTTCTGGATCTGGGCTCCTTGGCAGGAAGGGGTGTGGTAATGGGAGGTCGTTCCAGTTTACTCTCCTATTTTTCCTTTTCTGTTGAATCTCTTAGATATGAGTTATCTTCCTTGACATAATAACAGAAAATAGATCCTTCTGTTTCCTAATCTCATCAAACAGTTTTTAGGTCTAGGGACATCTTTGGGGGCTCCTTCTTCTCCTTTATAGTAAACAGAATTTGACCTCTAAGATATTAAACCTTCTTTATCTTTATTTCTTGATAATCCCTTTGTTTGTCTTCTGACATTTCTTTAAAAATTTTTAAATGTTTATTTAATTTTTGAGAGACTAAGAGATATAGAACACACGTTGGGGAGGGGCAGAGAGAGAG
>NW_021857750.1:0-991 GCF_006229205.1 Suricata suricatta
AACCTCATCTGTAGTCCCTCCCTTGGTTCATTCCCCATGTATAATCTATCCCTGTTGCTTGCAGATTTCCCCTCCAGATGACTCTCACTTCTTCCCCTCCACTAGTTCAAACTGTGGTTAGTTACCTTCCTTCTGATCCACCTTCCAAGGTCAATATTTGCTTCCTTGTAACCTGACTTCAGAAGAGGCACAGTGATCTTTCCACCCATCAAATCTGCTATCACTCAGTGTTTAACTCGCTCCAACTGTCTTCTCTTTTCTCTGCAGGTGGAAACAAAGCTGCTTATCCATGACCGTGGCATATAATAGAAGGCCTGACCTAAATGTCTTTCAGGTCTCTCATGCCATTTGGCACCACAGCCTCTGTCCAGAATGTGTGTCAGCCACACCAGGTGGCTTGTGGTCTCTAATACTGACATGGGGCTCCTGGGACCTCTCAGTTTCTCATGCTGTGGCTTCTGCCTAGAAGGAGATTCCTGACTTTGCCTCCTCACCTGGAAGAAACCTTTCTTGACCTTACTGACAGGGTCATATCCCCACCCCCAGTATTTGCTCTAAAGGTATCAGGTACCTCTCATTCCCAGCCTTTGTCATGATTTCATAATTACTTAACTGTGTGATTATTTTTTCCCACTTAACTGTGTGATTACTTGATTAATGCATGTGTACTCCAGTAGGTTTTAAAATTATTGAAGGCCAGACACATATCTGCTTTTGTACAGTACTGCTGAGGTAAAGAGGATGTCTGATAAATATTTTCTGAAAGAATGAATGAAAATATTCCAAGGTGATTCTTAACGTACATCCATTCCTTGGTTAGTTAACAAAAATTAATCCTGTCTATCTACTTCACCACGTCTTTATAAGTTCTTTTACAAACTTTGAACAGAAGTACCACAATGGCTTAATTGTACATGTTCAATTCTGACAACACCAGGATTCAGTTGGCTATAGCCTGGAGGAAGAGTGTATGTTACGTGTGACAGAAGGA
>NW_021857751.1:0-991 GCF_006229205.1 Suricata suricatta
CTTACAATCTTATTCAGAGAACTCTTAGATATTTGTATTATTCTTATAATCTGACCATTTACTCAAGGTTGTAAAAGGAGCCTCCTCACAAACTTCTTAAACTCAATCACATACTTAAGTAGTCCATATATGTTATTGTTGCAGAAGAATCTGGTGAAAACCCAAGAAACTCTTTGACACATTTATAAAAGGACACTGTCACAACGTGGAAGCATCCTTTAAAGTCAACATGGATTCATAACAAGGCTTCTCGATCGCCTCTCATGACATGTAGCTTCCAGGTTATAATGTGTATCTTAGCACATCTTCCTTCATCACAGTCTCTTAACTCCTGAAATCAATTAAAGGCCACAGACAAACTACTATTTCAAGACAACATTCCACACAAATAATTTATTGATGTGTTACAGGGAAGCACAAATACTGGGAAGAGGGGCACCACAGAGAATTGTGGAACTGTGTTCATTCCTGTATTCAGCCAGGGCACTTTCAGATAGAGGGCTACCAATTTTTGAGAATAAAGACATTATGTTAGTCAACAGAGCTTAACATTCTGAAAAGTGTCATCATGATGACAGTTCAATTGCATGGAATAATCATTTCAAATAGGAAATCAAGCAGGTTAGCAATAATTGCATTTTGTAAAACACACACAGTAAGCCCTCAAAAAAAAAAAAAGATTCCCTAAGGAAGTATTAGGTTCGTGTTCAGGCTTTTTGAAATCATGGAATGTATCTATGTTTTGGGAAAGTAAATATTTGTGATCTTGAAGGAGCATTTGGTTAACTAACATACGTTCAGTAGGGACTCCTGGAAATCTTTAAATTCGTCTTTGGAGGAACACATGATAAGAATGTACCTAGTTCTTTCTTCTCATTCAACATTCAGCTATAATATCATTCCCTTGTGTGGACTTCCTTTAAAGCATACCCAATTTAAAGTACAGAAACCCTTGGTTTGTAAGCATAGTTCACTCCAGAAACATGCTTGT
>NW_021857752.1:0-991 GCF_006229205.1 Suricata suricatta
CGTGCTTCTGGTACCTCTGACTCCAGATTCTGTGGAAGCCAAATGCGCTGCTTGGAGTCTGCCCACTGCTGGGAGCCCCCCTCCTCTGTCCTTCGGGCCACCCCTGAGCGGGCTGTGGCGTCAGGATCTTGCAAGGACCCATTTGTCAACTGGGCTCAAGTTTATTCCTTTATGGGCTGGCTGGTGGTCAGTGAAACGCTGGGAGCCCACAGGCGTGGCCTCAGTGCAAGGAGGCACCATGCTGGGCGTTGGTGCTGGGGGGGGTGGGCACCTGGTGGGGCTGGGCACCTGCTCCTGCTGCCTGAACCGAAGGCGCCTGCCCAACCCCAGTCCATCCCCACCTGACCGTCCGCTGCTGCTGTGCAGCCAGCCGGGTGGGGTCAGCGGGGGTTAGCGGGGAGCACCAAGCTGAGCAGGGAGAGTCTGAGGCCGGCGGTGGCACCTGTGCGATCCTTCAGCGTGGAGTAGCCTCACCTACTCAGGAAGTCAGGGGCTCCTGGGGGCTCAGTCAGTTGAGCGTCCGACTTCAGCTCAGGTCATGATCTCACGGTTTGTGGGTTTGGGCCCTGTGTTGTGCTGACAGCTCAGAGCTGGGGTCTGTCTTCGGATTCTGTCTGTCTGTCTCTCTCTGTCTCTCCCCTGTTTGTTCACTCTCTGTCTCTCAAAAATAAATAAACATAAAAAAATTTGAAAAAAAAAAAGGGAGTCCGTCTGCTGCTGGCAAACCCAGCATGGCCTTGGCTCCTGAAAAGGACCAACAGGAAGTCCCCCCAGAGCCTCGCAAGCAGGTGTCCGGGCTCGTCCCTGGTGAAAGCGGCGTCACACAGAGTCAGTCTCCTTGCTGTTGAAGTACAACCCGCTTCACGGCAGACCCGCCTTTAGATGCTGCCGCCACTTCCAGCTCCAGCCCAGGGTGTGCGAGCTTCCGGGCACAGCCTCCGTGCCCCCAGTCCGCACCCCCACTGGCACCCCTGCCCTCTGCCCCTCGCCA
>NW_021857753.1:0-991 GCF_006229205.1 Suricata suricatta
AGTAGTACATGGTAATGAGTAAGAATGACATATGGCCTTTTGTAGGAAAGTGGATGGACCTTGAGGGTGTCATGCTAAGTGAAGTAAGTCAGGCAGAGAAGGACAGATACCATATGTTTGCACTCATAGGTCTAACAGGAAAACAGGAGAAACCTAATGGAGGACCAGGGGGAGGGGAAGAGGGAAAGAGAATTGGGGAGAGAGAGGGATGCAAAACTTGAGAGACTATTGAATGCTGAAAATGAACTGAGAGTTGAAGGGGAAGGGGGAGGGGGGAAAAGAGGTGGTGGTGATGGTGGAGGGCACTTATGGGGAAGAGCACTAGGTGTTGTATGGGAACCAATTTGACAATAAACTATTAAAAAAATAAAAAATAAAATGATCAAGGTTTTTAAAATTTAAAAAAATGGTTATTTAAATTATGTACATTGGAAATCCAAAACAGGTCTTACTGTGCTATAGTCAAGGTATCAGCATGGCTGGACTCCCTTTTAGAGTTGGTAGGGTGAATCTGTTTCCTTACTCCATTGTCAGCAAAACTCAGTTCCCTGCAGTTTTAGGTCTAACATCCCCAGAGCATAGTGGCTTTCACTAGAGAAAAGTCACCACCTTCCTTGGCTTGTACCCTTCTTTTTTCATCTTTAAGATTTCAAGTGTAGGTGGAATTCTGGGCACACATGAAATTCTTCTGGCTACATTCAGTTGAGACCCTCTACTCTTAAGAGCATGTATTGATTAGGTTTGGCCCACCAGACAATCCAGGATAAGCTTCTTAATCAAGGTCCTTAAACGTAATGCCTTCTGCAAATTCTTTTTTGCCACATAAAGTAACATTCATAGGTCCTAGGGATTAGGGGATGAAAGTCTTCAGAACACCATTATTCTGCTCACCACAAATTAAGGAAATTTAATTCCATCCATAGACAGTGGGAAATTTTATTATCAATAAGTGCCAAATTTCTCCATATTTTGAGATACACATAATAACTTT
>NW_021857754.1:0-1963 GCF_006229205.1 Suricata suricatta
TTAAAATTGGATCCATTACTACAGAATTTCTCAGAGCTTTTAATATGCATACTTGCAGTGTTCATTTCCAAGAAAGGAAAGTAGGCAATATTTTCAAATTCTATTTGCTCATAGAACACTTTCTTTAAGAGCAACAATTAATATCTTAAAAAAAAAAAAAACTAGTGCTCTAGTAAAAACAAAACAAAAAAACAAAAAACAAAACAAACTAAATAAAAAGGGTAGAGGGTAGGTAATAGGAAAGGGAAAGGCCCAGAGGTTAAAGAAAACAAATAAACAGATAATATGCATTTTTTGCAAGAAATCTATGCATAGAGAGTAGTAGTAATTTCCTTTTCTTCCTGATTCCTTTTTTCCTTATTTTTCTTTTTTCTCCCTCTTTTCTTTCTTTCTCTTCTTCCTCCTTCCCTTCCTTTGCTACAACTAAGGTCCTATGACTTTTTTATGTTAAACACAGATAAGTTTTTAATTTTTTAATTGACTCATAATTTTCTTTACTCTTCATGTAAATACAGACTGAAAGGAGTGTCTTCTTTCAAGACAAATGTCAAGTTTACAGCTTGCTTAAGGTACAAAATACCCTCAGGGCAAGAGCAATCTTCCTAGCTTCCCTTTATCCTTCTGAGTACTTTTGTTTGGCAATGATTTGGGACAGGTCATTCTTAAGCTTTTTTGGTATTTTAATGTTTCCATAAAGTTTTGTGTTTTGTTTTGTTTTGTTTTAATAAACTGCATATTGGAGCACCTGGGTGGCTCAGTTGGTTAAGTGTCTGACTTTAGCTCGGTCATGATCTCACAGTTTGTGAGTTCCAGGCCCACTTTGGGCTCTGCTGACTTCTCGGAACATGGAGCCTGCTTCTGATTCTGTGTCTCCCTCTCTCTCTCTCTGTCTCTCTCCTGCTTGTGCTCAGTCTCTCTCTCAAAAATAAATAACATTAGAATTTAATAAATAAATAAATGAAAACTGCATTTCGTTTGATTTAGTGAAATGATCATTTTGAATAAACTTGCTCTGAGAAAACTACATCTCAAAGTCTATTATGTATACTGACCATAAAAAAAATACTTTTAATAGAGGTAGGAATATATTTATACTCAAGTTCTGAATGATAGCAAAAACATTAAAGCAATCCAAATGTTCAGAAAGAGTAGTGCAATAGGGGGAGAGAGATCACATTCAACTTCAAATAAAAGAACAACTGGGGATTCAGAGCCAAGGAACTGAGAGTGGGGGCTTTGGGGGTATGGAGCTATAGATGGAAAACTAATTAAGACAAGACATCAAGGGAAAGAGGTCATGACTAAGCCACCTTGATAGAATTCTCGCTGAAGACCTTCCCGGATTATCAGATATCAAGGGCGAGGAATTCTCTCTAAACTGACTTAGAAGGAGTCTCGTTAAAACTGAACTGTGCAGACTTGGTAAGGGCTGGGGGCCAATGTTGAGATCTTACCAAGAAGACAGCTCAGAGAGACTAAAGTCAAGGAAGAAAGTCCAAGCCACTAGTATATTATAGCTTTATTAAACTCTTGTTTTGAAAAACTTCTACTTACCTAGAATACTCATTTTTTCCTCCTGAAATGTTAAGTGAATGGGTACCGTATTCCGGTTACAGTTTTAAGAAATGAGGAATCTGACAGCTGAGAAGAGACAGATAGTGGCCTGCTCTAGTGAAGGAGATGCTCATAAACAAATAAGGTGAAGTATTGATATGTTTATGAAGAAAATACATTAGGATAATATCCGAAGGAGTGGCAGCGGGGAAAAAAAAATAATTCAGAAGAGGTGATCTGGGAAGGACTTTCTAATGGGATAAGATTTGAGCCCAAACTTAATACCTGAAAGGGAGTCAGCCAAAAAGAATGGTGAGAACAGCATCCAAAACAGAGACAGATGGCACAGGGCTTCAAGGAGGGACAAATCTGTGACTATACCTTAAGCAAACTCCCTGCTTCTGCCCTT
>NW_021857755.1:0-991 GCF_006229205.1 Suricata suricatta
GCCACATGGAGACACCTGTTTCCATGTCCTGTCATGTCTAGTATGTTTTAAACAGAGTATCTTTTTGACAGTTTAAAAAGAAAAACCACCACCGCCAACCCTGCTTTTTTAACGTTCCAGTTCTTCTGGGCCTCATCTCCCCCCTGTGTATTTTTGCATTTATTTTCTGCTGCAAAAAGGTAGTTTTATTATACCAGGAGGAGAGGACGCGTCACCACCAGGGCCACAATGGAGTTGTCAAGAAGGACTGCTCATATACTGGGCAGCTGGGGGCGAGCAGGGCAAGAGGTGGGGGCCTCCAGAAGGACTTTCATATGCTTACGAGGCTTCCTAAGATACTGGAAGCCTTGTATCTTTCATTTTCTTAATCCTGGTCTAAGGAGAGATACTGAAGAACAGTTCTCCTTGAGTGAACTCCCAGGACCAGAACCCACCGGCAACATGAATCTTGGACTCAACACCTTCCCCTTGGGATATGTCCTAAAGGGAATGTTTGCAATACATTCAGGACTTCATTTCTAAAGACCTAACCTTGAATATCATTTCTGAGAAGGTTTGAAAACTTAGGTGAAAACATGAGGCAGAAACATCACAAATATAGAAATCTACATTTGCGATTTTAAAATCCACCAAAGTTGAGGAGGAAAGAGGACACGGCCTCAGAGCTAGCACACGGGGCTTACCTGAGAGCTATCCATTTCTTCTTCTGTCCACTCGTCTCAGATGGAATTTGTGGAGAAACCACAGCTGCATCAGGAGAAAATGGCCTTAAAGGCACCAAGAGAACTTCTTACCAGAAACGTGCTCCCTGACCGGTAGGACTTTCAAATACAGAAGAACCCAGCTTCCTAGTTTGATGGAGGCGCGCTCCAGCCGGTCTAGGGGTCCCTGAAGGATGGACGGTGTCTGGGAGAGAGGGATGAGAGAGCCATGAGATTGTTCTGATCACCAGGCAGGCATCTCTGCACTGGCTGACACTCAGCTTTATACA
>NW_021857756.1:0-991 GCF_006229205.1 Suricata suricatta
TTTTTTTTTTTCTTTTTTACTACTTCTATTTACAAGGCATACATGTTTTTGTCCTCTCACTTCCAGGCTGTCTTAGGTCTGGTTTGTCTATTTCAGGAGACGTATAGGTGAGTTCCACCACCCTATCTGTGTCATTGGTTGGAGTATTTAGATGGTTTACCTTTAAAGTAATTATCGATAGTGGTGTACATGTTGCCAGCTTGTTAATTGTTTTCTGGTTGTCTTTGTAGTTCTTTCCTGTTTCTTCACTTGCTCTCTTTCTTTTGTTTTTAGTGATTACTGACTGTTTGAACTATTATTATTCGGTTTATCTTATTCTTTTTTCATGTATTTACTATCGGGTTTTACTTTGTAGTTACCATGAGTTTCATATGCAGGATCTTAAGTATTTAGCAGTTTACATTATGTTCATGGTCATTTAAATTTGAACACATCCTAAAAGAACTGCTTTCTTACTCCCTTTCCATGTTTATGAGTATGTTGTTAAATTTTACATTTTTATTTATAATTTTCTTATTTCTAATAATGGCCTCTTTTGGTAATGAGTATAGTTGAAACAAAATGTTACATTAATTTCAGATGTATGACCCTTATTCAGTAAGTTTATACATTATGTTGTGCCAATAGTATAGCGACCCTCTGTCACCATTCACCGTTACTACAATACCGTTGACTGTATTCACTATGTTATTCCTTTCATTCTCATGACTTATTTATTCCATAACTGGAAGTTTGTATTTCTTACTCCCTTCACCGCCTGTACCCACTCCTCCACTACCCTTCTCTGACAGCTATTAGTTTTTCTGTATTCACAGTTCTAATTCTACTTTTTGTTTGTTTATTTATTCATTTTTTAGAATCCAGCCATAAGTGAAATCATAGTTTCTCTGTCTGACTTATTTCACTTAACATAATGCCTTCTGCGTCCAAGAATGCTGTCTCAAATGGCAAGTACGCATCCTTCTTTTTGATTGAGTAGTATTCCTCTGTG
>NW_021857757.1:0-991 GCF_006229205.1 Suricata suricatta
TAATTAGTTTCTGGGCCCTATACATTTGGAGTTCTGGGAGAGAGTTATTTTTGAGGCACAAAGTGCCCAAAGTCTATCACTGATGTCCTATCCCATCTCACCTCTTACAGATAGATCTCAGGTATCAGCCTCCGTGAACTTCCAGGTTTCCAGTAAAATGTGGCCTTACAGCACCAGAAACAGGGAATAAAGCTGGATATAAAAAAGATCTTGTCCCATATGTAAAATGAAAGCTAAAAATAATTACCTTGAAAAGTCGTGAGGACTTAAGAATCCTGAATGCCAAAGAACTATTAGATTCTCTTCTTCACACCCAATTCAAGTGTTTAATTTTCCCAAGAAGAGGAAGAGGTGATTTTAAGGAGCAGACCAAACATTCCAGGTCCTAGGAATGAATGCCATGTCAGAGAGAGACGGGGAGGCCACGACATCCAGTCCAGGGGAACAAAAAGATGAGAGCGAAAGAAAGGAAGTGCCTGATGAGGGAATAACAAGAAGTGGCAATAAGTGAGGCAGAAAGGTCCTACAGAGGGAGTACAGAATCAGACAAATTCATCACAGAAGAGATGAAAAACATTACCACGTGTCTAGGTTTTTCTGGTGCAGAACATATTCTGTTTTTCTGAGTTGGTGGGCATGCCACTGAGCTTAGGAGAAATTCACAAGACAGATAATGTGCCGCAGCTGTCCAGTCATGTGAACTGGCATTGCTTTTCCTATTTAAAAACTTTCTGTGCATAAAGAGAAACATGTAAGCCCAGTCCTCAAGCTTCTGCAAATAAAGCCTTCAGAAAACTCTTCCAAATCTCAACAGCATTTTTATGCTTATCTGTTAGTGACTCCATAAAATGACAAAACTTGAAAACTTAAAATTCCTAACAAGTAATAAAGCAACTTCTTTCATATTTCTTCTAGCACAATTACACAATCATTTCTACACATATCTCTCTATTATGACTGGTAATATATTGCTAAGAGCACCATCCTGACA
>NW_021857758.1:0-991 GCF_006229205.1 Suricata suricatta
CACACACACACACACACACACACACAATTTTACACAATTTCAGTGGTAGATGTCATCCATCGGCGAAAGAATTCCTGTGTTCTGGATGAGAAACTGAGGTTGAGGATCTCAACTGCTCCTCGAGGAAGCACAAATATAATCAGAAAACTCCCTTCCCCCACACCAGACTCACACCTGTACGTGGCCAGAACACAGAGGCGCATTTTATACAGCGACTGCAGGTTTGGTGGTTTCCGTTTTATGTTCAGAGTTGCATCTATAAATAATCCCTTAGCCCATGAATAAATTCTTATTCAGAACAGAAGAGAGATACAAGAAAAGGGCAGGGCCAGGAAAATCTACCGTTGACAACAAATAAATTCAAACGCTGACATTTTTAGGGCAACTGCAGGTGATGGGTGCTGCGAATATTCGCAGGAATGGAAGCCCATAGATAGAACAGGACAGATGAGACCCCAGGGTCCGGCAGTTAGCCTTCAGACAACAGGAGGTTCTGTTTGCATTTCTCTCTCTTTTTTTAAAAAATAATTTTAATGTTTATTTATTTTTAAGAAGAGAGAGAGAGAAAGCACTAGCAGAGGAGGGGCAGAGAGCAAGTGAGACAAGAATCTGAAGCAGGCTCTAGGCTCTGTGCTGATAGCTCAGATGTGGGGCTTGAACTTATGAACCCTGAGATCGTGACCTGAGCCGATGTTGGACCCCTAACTGACCGAGCCACCTAGGTACCCGATTTAGATTTCTCTGACTCTGTTCTTTTCCAAGCCAGCCTCTTGTGCTCAGGAAGTAACTTGAAAGTCATTTGATCTGAGCATACCTCAGTTCTGCCAACTGGTAAATGGGTCAGTATAAGCTCTTCCCACTTTTAGACAGAGGATGCTTTTTGCAAGGCACTTGGGGAAGCAATGAGTGATCTCTATCATTCCATTAAGTCTTCTATAGTCTGATGTGGACACCCCTCAACTCATCCTTTCCCCCCTCACCACTTGTGCTC
>NW_021857759.1:0-991 GCF_006229205.1 Suricata suricatta
TTCAATGCATGTATTTGAGAACTTGACGAACAACTGAGTAAAAATTAATAGGATTTTAGAACTAAAGTAATGTTTTCTGTCAGTAATAAAAACCATAGTCAATTTTTATTGTCTGTTTATAAGCTCTTGACAGACTATGATGTAAAGAAAAAACATAGCCTTGAGGATCATTGGGAATAGGGTCTGAATCTCAGCAATCTATCTGAGTCACTTTAGGCTAAGTATTTGAACTTTCTTATCTGACTAGAAATTGAGAAGAAGAAAAGCAGAGACACACATATATATATACATAGTTTGTAATTACTATCAAGTCCTACATACAGCTAGGTCTTTGGAGGAAGTGTAAGTTAACTATACTTGAAAATATTAAATGAATAAATTTATTGATTCTACATGTGTTCAGTTCATTTCTATTGAGGTTGTATGAAAGGCAGAATGTATTACCAACATCAACATATATGGAGGGGCAATATAGAGAAATGAAGTACACAGATTCATATAAGAGATAAAGAGAATTCATAATGAAGAAAGTAATGGTGAATATCATGATTGAGTCAGAGTCTCATTGGTGAAAGCACACTTTTTTATGTTTGTTTGTTTATTTATTTATTTATTTATTTATTTATTTATTTATTTATTTATAGAGAACAGGGGAAGGGCAGAGAGAGAGAGGGAGGGAGAGAGAGAATCCCAAGCAAGTTCTGTGTTGTCAGTGCAGAGCCCAATGCACAGCTCAAACTCATAAACTGTGAGATCATGACCTGAGTCAAAATCAAGAGTTGGATGCTGAACCGACTGAGTTACCCAAGGTCTCCAAAGGACACAATTGAAACAATATGCATTTCTAAAATTTATTAGAAATTTCACTCATTCATTTTTAATGATATACTCTTACTGGCCATCCAGTTTGTAGACCAAATTTGTGCTGGAGTACTTAACCCTGGGCTTTATCACTGCTCTACACTCAAACCCATGGTTATGTGGCTTTAGG
>NW_021857760.1:0-991 GCF_006229205.1 Suricata suricatta
AAATAATATTATATGACTTCACTTACAGTGTATGGGCCTTACAATAAAAGATTGCTCCCTAATGCTATTTTTGTCATTCATTTTACTTCTACATGTGTAATAAAGCCAAAGTGCATCAGGGGCACCTGGGTGGCTCAGTTGGTTAAGCCTCTGACTTCAGCTCAGGTCATGAAATTGTGGTCCCTGAGTTGGAGCCCTACATCGGGCTCTGTACTGACAGCTCAGCACCTGACGCCTGCTTCAGATTCTGTGTCTCCCTCTCTCTTTGTTCCTTCCTTGCTCACACTGTCTCTCTCTCTCTCTCAAAAATAAACATTAAAAAAAAGCTAAAGTGCACCAGTACAATATTTGTTTTAGAAATCAGTTATCATTTATACCAACTATCTGTAAGAAAATTTAAATTTTATATTTATCTTCATTTATGTACTCTCCATGACTATTTATTGCATTGTATAAATCCAAGTTGCTGCTTGCTGTCCTAATAGTTCTGCAGGAAGAACTTCCTGTAACATTTTCTTTACAATGGGCCCATTGGTAATGTTATCTCTGTTCATTTTTCACTAATTCTTGAAGAGCCTGGCCATTATCTCTTCAAATATTTATTACTCTGCCATACTGTTTCTTGCTTCTCCTTCAGAGATTCCACATAGACGTATATTGGACCATTTGATAATGTCCCACACTTGTTAGATGCTTTCAGGTTTTGTGTGTTTTAATGTGTGTCATTTAATTGATCACTCTTGAAGTTTATTAATTTTTCCTTAGTTCTGTTGAATCTATTATTGAGTCCACTACAAGCATTAATGTTATAACTTGTTCATTTCTACCATTTTTATTATTTTCTTTCTCATACTTTCCATCTCTCTGCTGAAGTTTACCATTTGCACTGGCATTTTGGCCACGTTTTCTATTAAAGTCATTAACATATGAATCATCATCATTTCAAATTCTTTCTCTGATATTTCCAATAACTATGTCCCATCTGAAATTG
>NW_021857761.1:0-991 GCF_006229205.1 Suricata suricatta
TGAACCTGGATAAAATCCTAGAGCCAATTTTCTTCTGTTGCTGTGAATGACATTATTGGCACAGGGGTGAAATTTGCATATGAGCTGTATATTAGATAATATTCCTATATCGATGTTAGTTTGTTACTTTTTATAATTGTACTGTGGTTATGTATTTCAGTGTCCTTGTTAGCAAGCACACATACACACAGATAGGAAAGCAAAAATAAGACAAATATGGTTAAATATTAACTGGGAAATCTGGGTATAACCAGAGTGCTTTGTAGTATTGTTTATGACTTTCCTATAGGTCTGAAATTATTTCAGCATATGAAGTTGTAGGAAAATGTCATGATACCAAAGAATAATGAATCATAGATGAGAGATTAATTATATACTACTTTTAGTGAAAAAAGCAAGGTTTAAAACTATATATAGATATCAGCATATATTTCCATAAAATGCTAGAAAGAAAAATATTAATATTTAGCTCCAAAGGATGGGATTGTGTCTGATTATAACTTTTCTTCTTTATATACTTCCATATTACCCAAATACTACAATAGATATGCATTATTTTTATCATCAGAAAAAAACTGTTAAACATATTTTATAAGTAATTATATAGTTTAAGGCCAAATATCCATCTCTTGAAACTTAACATGTATTGTATTCTTTTTTCCTTTTTCCTCTGATAATTAACATGTACTTGAGCTCCACTGAAGACTGTTTTAACTATTAAAATAACTTGCTTCTGTGACTATAGTCACAGACAGTGCAGCTTTGAATTCCTTATAATCGTAATTTGGAGAAAGTAAGAATGGCTAATAATTAAGTATAGAAAAGTATGAGTGAAGTGGACTTGGGTTCAAATCTATTTACTAGCTCTGCAACCTAAGACAAATAATCTAATTAAGTTAAAATGAGATCATTAGGATGGGCCCTAACACAGCAGAACTGGTGTCCTTAAAAGAAAAGGAAATGTGAACATGGACAGGTACAGAGGGAAGAC
>NW_021857762.1:0-991 GCF_006229205.1 Suricata suricatta
GGTGAACATGTGATGCTCTACCTTAGGTCTGGGCTATGTTTGCTTTCGAGAATTGGAAAGCACGGAGGCTCTTCACAATTCTGAGGCCCAGATCGGGATCAAAGGGGACACAAGCTATTTCTTGTGGGCCTGATGCCTTCGGGAATGCCCTAGCTCCTGGTGCCTTGGGGTTTTTTATTTTACTCCAATGGAAAATAAAAAGGCGGATGGTCTGAAAGGTCCTTTACCGACAGAACCCTGAGCGGGCAGAGAGGGCATCCCAAAGCCCAGGGCACTGCTCAACTTAACCGGCCAGGGCACAGCAGTGCTCTGAGCTAGGGGGCCATGCCGGGGCCCCCAAACATAGTCTTCCTTGCAGAGATGTTGGTCCTGCTCAAGACAAAAGGTTTGCTCTGGCCGGGCACGCCCTGCACGTTTGGTCTCCAGCCTTTTCCAAAGGGCATGATGGTGCCCGTGGTCCCACTTGGCAGCGGTCCAGTGCCGAATGCCCCAGAGTTGGAGCTCCTCACAGTCCATAGGGGTCACTAACCTCCCAAAGGCAAAAGGCCGTGGGGCTGTGCTGCCGAACACCAAGCCACAAGCCCTACTGGGGTGGGTCTGGGTGGCGAGTCTAAAGCCAGCCGCACTGGTTTGGCCAATGGGAATCCTGCTGGAACGCTGCCAAAGTTTGGTGAGATGCCTGACAGGCTGGAGGGGATGTGACTGGTGGAGGTGGAGGGCGTCAGGCCCCCAGGGGTGGACTTTGTGGTCTTTCTGAAGGCTGGCCCAGCCAGAATTGGGGCTGGGTTTGGGGATGCCATTGCTGACTTCCCCAAACTGAAAGAGCCACTGAAACTTGGACTGAGGTGTGGTTGGGGGGCTCCCTGCGTCTGCCCACCTGTAGCCCCAAGTGCCTGCTGGAGGCTGGCTCCTGCAGAGCGTGGGAAAGGTGGCATGGAGGCTGACGCCGAGGGTGCTGGGGGTGCCAAGCTCACACTGGAGATGCGGGATG
>NW_021857763.1:0-991 GCF_006229205.1 Suricata suricatta
GCTTCTGCACAAGTCCAGTATCCAAGTGTTAATCTTATAGGCTGGTACAGAGTAGATATTTAATAAATTTTTATAAAATAAATGAATAAATAAATCTTTAAGATATAGCTTAATGTTTCCAGATTCCATTGTTTATTACTTTGGCATTTTTAAATCATTAATCATTTTTTTAATTCTATCATTGCCCATTTAGTTCTTGACCTTATTATTTTATACCCAATGGAGATAGTCACCTATAAAGTTATTCTGACTCAATTTCTCTTGGCCATAAATTTTTTTCCACATATTGTTACCACTTGCCTCTTCAAAGTCCCAAATTTAATGATATTACTTCCATACTGATAAATCTTCATGTCTCCCACTACTTAGAGAACTTAATTTAGCACAGAAGGCCCTTCCAATATGAATTCACCATTAAAACTAGGTTTAAAAGTTTATGCATTTGGTTTTGCACAACTTTGTCATCTATAAGTATTGTAACAACACTTCCATAAAATAATGTCTTCCCAAATGAAAGGGTCAATCAAGTCATGAAAAAAACATGGAGGAATTTTAAATACCTATTACAAGGTTAAAGAAGCCAATCTGAAAATGCCACATACTGCATGATTAGAATTATTTGACAGTCTGTAAAAGTCACAACTTTGGAGAGAAGGAAAAGATCAGTTGTTACCAGGGGTTTGGAGGAGGGATAAATAAGCAGCCCAGAGGAATTTTAAGACATTGAAACTGTGATAAGTCTAATAATGGTAGATATGTGTCATACATTCATCAAAACCCCTATAATGTACAACACAAAGAGTGAAGCATAATGTCAACTATGGAGTTGGGGTGATAATTATTTGTTAATGTAGGTTTATCTATTGTGACCAGTGTGCTATTCTGGTATAGGACATTGATAGTAGAAGAGGCTTCAGTTATGATAGGGGAAGAAAGAATATAGAAACTCTCTGTATTATTTGCTTAGATTTGCTGTGAATCTAAAATTGCT
>NW_021857764.1:0-991 GCF_006229205.1 Suricata suricatta
TCCCAGCAAAGTGTCGCAATCTGGGAGGCTGATGACATCGAGGATTTACTGCCTCACAGCTCTGGAGGCCAGGAGTCCGCGATCCAGGTGTCAGCAGGCTGTGCCTGCCCTCCGGGGGCGCTGGGTGGACTGCTTCCTCTCGGGTTCTGAGCCCCTGACCGTGGCCGCTGGTCCGGGGCCCTCCTTGCGTGCAGCCGCATCACGGCCTTCATCTCCCAGTCCCTCCTCAGTTCTCCACGCCATCTCCCCACGGGGACACCCGGCCAGCACATTTCGGGCACACTGCCCCCCAGGAAGCCTTCATCTTTCATTTCACCTGCAGGGACCCTATTTCCAGATAAGATCACATTCCGGGGGCTGAAGGTGAGGGCTTGACGCGTCCCCTGGGGGAATCTAATTCAACCCACAGACCCAAGCAAGGACAAGACATGCACATTCCCCCTTGTGGGCTTTCCTGCCCTCAGCTTGGACCACGCTCGCTGTCTTCCTTCCAGGAAACTCCAGAATCTGTACTGTAGGGAGGCCCAGTGGGGAGCCTTTTGGAGTATGTGCCCGGCCGCCCTCCCGCCAGCGCTGTAAGAAACTCACCTTCCAGCTGGTCTTGGGGCCCCGGAAGCTACCATGACACCTCTTTGTTAGTGGACAACTGGGTCAGGACCAGCAAGTTAGAAATCACAAGGCAGATCCGGGGGACTTGAAGCCGGCTCTGAGTTCCGAGGACAGAGAAGTTCTATGATGAAATTCCCTGCGGGTGTGGATGTGTGGGTGCAGGTGCAGGCTGGAGACGAGCAGGATATAGTTATATAAGTGACTTGGTATGTGCAAACCCATCTGAGCAAGCAGGGAAATCTGGTTTACCGTAGGCTGGCTCCTTTGTGTTTTCAACAGCATGATGGACTATATACTCCCTATGCTGTGCTCCTCAACCCCTTGACGTACTTTATAACTGGAAGTTTTGGGGCGCCTGGGGGGCTCAGTCGGTTAAGACTCC
>NW_021857765.1:0-1963 GCF_006229205.1 Suricata suricatta
AGAAAGAAAGCTGTACCATTTTCCTCTGTTCACGAAATTATAGTAGTGTTGCATTCTGAATGCAATAACCTTGTGATTTATGTTGCAGATGGCTTATCTTCGAAGAAATGAATTTTTTTTATCTCTTAATGGAAATTACAATCCATATTTTAGAGCATTTTGCATTCTGCTCTTCGGTGCCAGGGGAAAGCTGTATGTGTAAGGTCAACATTAAGATACGCAGTAAAATGAATTTAGGGCGCTATATAAATCTGTATTTCAAAGGGTAATTATTCCAGAGAACTTATACCCAACTGGACGAGAGGAAGGTACAGACCTCCATCCTGTAGAGCTAAAGCCACCTTTATTTCCAGGGCTTTAGGCCCAACTCTTGAGAAAGCTGGGGATGGTTACCGCTGAGTTTCTATTCCGTGGTACCTGTAACTAGAAACCACTTTCTTCATGAGCTAGTCCTCTACCAAGCAGTTCATTTATTCCACATTTAGTGCATGATCTTAAGGGCCAGAAAGTGCAACATATGACAGTGGTTTTCAAAAGTCTGGAGCCTGTAGGCACCAGGAGCCATTTTTCAACGTCTAGGATTCTACTTCCTGTAGATTTGGGGTGATGCCCAGACTGGTTCCAGGACTCACAATTAATAAAATTTCCCAGCCTCAGAGTTCTTTCAAGGCGCCCTCTTGAGTTGCTATAGTAACTGAGGCGGTTGGGGGAACAGGATTGAGGGGCTGGTGCCAGATACCATTTCAGCTCTCAGCCCAGCCAGAACACAGTCAATTGGCTTCCGTCCCAGAGGGCATTTTTGCTCTAGTCGGTATTTTGGCATTCTATGGGCTCTTCCAGTGACTTCCTCCTTGGCCTGGGTTCTCTGGGGAGGTTAATGACACAAGTCACGAGTCTAAGCCACCGCTGCCCTAGTATTGGTTCCTTCCCATGTCCTCCTGGTGACTTGATGACAAGTATTTGGCAGGATGTGGGCCCAGTGGAGCCCAGTGGATTCCATGTTGGTTTTCTGGCTGTTGCTATTTCAGTGCTTTCCACAGAACTTTTCCCTACTGTTGACTATCCAGAGCAAAGGGGAGAGATGCAGAATGAGATAGGAAAAAGCCAGTAAACCCTAACATTTTTGAAGAGAAAAGTTCACAAAGGAGACTTACTGTTAATAATCCTAGGTCATTATGGAATCAGAGCACTGAGACCAGGAAAGGGCCTTAAGGATCAGAGATGCTGACTAATGTGTTCTAGATCACACAGCCAGTGAGCAGCATACAGAGCAGGGGTGTTGAACTCCTGGCTCCAGTGAAGGGTCCTTTCTGCTCTCGATAAAAAACTTCAGTGCCATTCTTCAACCAATCAAAGTTAGACAGCATTCCAGAAACATACATCGTTTTAAAATCTAAATGAAAAATATAAAAACCTGCTATTGTTGATAGTCTCTGGTTTTCTTATGTTAAGATGACACCATTATTTCAATGGGAAAGAAAACAGAAAATAGATTAAATACCATCCTCAAGCTGGTCCTTGTGCAGTACTTCTGAATCTTCCGAATTCTCAAGTGCATCAAACCACAGCGTGCCTGGGAAAAAAACCAACTGCAAGGAAAATGTGTCCCTGTTGAATTTCTGTTACTGACCATTTCTCTAAACTGAGCGTTCCAGAGATCCCTTTAGAACGATTAATGCTGTCTCGCTTCTCCTCCAGCTGTAAGACATTTCCCCTTTTCAAATCCGCAAGCATAATCAGCAAATATGCAATGTCTCCTAATGTTAGGAATAAATGACCTCTGATACTACTGCCCAATTTTATTTAACATGTGGGCTTTCTTTTCTCAGAAACTTCTAAGAATACAGTAGATTTGCAGCTTTGATAATAGGACCAAGGGCTTCAGGATTACCACAGAATTTCAATTTTGCTACTCTTAAAATTAGGATGAAACATTGAAATAGGCCTAGGTTTGTTAGGTTTA
>NW_021857766.1:0-991 GCF_006229205.1 Suricata suricatta
CGTGGCTGCACTGCATGTTTGTGTGTTACCTTATCTGGGAGCAAAACATATATAGAAAACTATGCCATGTGGTGTTCAGGGCTCAGTTCTTTGGGTACCTGCTGAAGGTGCCAGGAGGAATAAAGTTAGTTCCTGGAAGGAAAAGCCTCAGTGTGAGAATCCTGCTATAAAAGAAATTAAGAAAACATAAGAAAAAAAAAGTTTTGTTTTTGTTTTGTTGTTTTTTTTTTTTTTTGGTTCTGATGGTTCTGCTTTATGCTTTCACCTAATTTTTAACCATCTCAGAAATGATACTCAAGGTCAGGTGTTTAGAACACTCCTCCTCTGTACCCCAGAGACTTCTCTCCCTTCTCTCCATCCTGGCTTCCATTGGGCAACAACACTTGTCACTTTGAAATAAATTCCTGCCCATATTGAAAATAGTCCCTTCGAGACAGGTTCAGACGGGAGGGTGTTGCATCCCAGTTTCCTGTTGCTGATGGAATCTGGTCCTGGGGTTGCACTCAAGGAGAACCGTTCCCATTTGTGTCTGAAATCAACGCTTTCACTGCTCTGAGTAGAATAGGATTACGAAAATGCACAAATACATAGGATGGCTACGAGGCACAGAATACCCTAGAATGTTCCTCCTGATTAGAATGTGGAAAGGATACTTGAAAACATTCTAGATACTACAAGACATGGAAACTCTCCGTGATTGAAGGGTGTATAAATCCACTGTTTCCTTAAAGTTGTTTATATTCTGATTTACTGCTTGGGGGTCTCAAGAACGCACTGGTGATCCTGTGTCCGGAGGTGTGCCTGAGGCACTGCAATCAATTTGTTTCCTGTTATCTGTTGTTATCTTACTTTACTGGGCTTTATGCTCTCTGTCATGTTTCTCTCCTGTAATGTTCAAATTTTCCTCCTAATCCAGTGAAATGATTTTAAGAAGATTCCCTGAGTGATTTCCAAACACCATCATATTTAAACTGGAATATTCTTTCTCCCC
>NW_021857767.1:0-991 GCF_006229205.1 Suricata suricatta
ACTAAGTGGAGAACAGAACAATGTGTTTGTTTCTGAACAAAAGGAATGATATGTGCAGAGGTCCTCAGGAAGGCAGGACTGAAAATAAGAGCCAGAACATATTGCAATTTCATTGTTTCTGCTCCTCCTCGACCCTGTTTACAAAAGTGCTTTGGAACTGGTTACAATGGATGGGTTTTCAGGTGACTGTTATTTTAGTTAAAAGTTAAAGGTCCCAGGGGTGCCTGGGTTGCTCAGTCGGTTAAGCGGCAGACTTCAGCTCAGGTCATGATCTCACAGTTCATGGGTTCAAGCCCTGCTTCAGGCTCTGTGCTGACAGCTCAGAGCCTGGAGCCTACTTCTGATTCCGTGTCTCCTTCTCTCTGACCCTCTCCTCATGCTCTGTGTTTCTCTCTCTCTCTCTCAAAAATAAATAAACATTAAAAAAAAAGTTAAAGGTCCTGTACATCACAAAGATAAATCTACATTTTGTGTATTTTTATGTTTTACTGCAGATTATGATAATCTTAGTTTTATATGCATTTCTTCCTCTTAGGGATGACTAGTGTACTTAGTACCTTGTGGGCCTAAACTCCTAAGAACGAGAGGTTATTCTCGCCAGCCTCTTGTGTGTTCCTGCTTTAGAAGTCTGGTCAAGTGTGCAGCGCATCTCTTGTGTGTTGGAATTATGGGATCATGACCCCGTGATTTCCTTAGATTTCCTTATATGGGCGTACTTGCTGCCAGAATGTTTCCCTGGTGCCCCAAAGTGAATTCTTGGGTGAAAATGTGGACTCAGCATAGACATGTCTAAAGACTCAGTTTCTGGTTGTGATGCATTATAAATATAAGCTGGTTTTGTTTTTGTTTTTGTTTTGGGGGGCGGTTCTTGAATCTAGGAGAAGGGCCTCACAGGCTTTTATCTGACTCGGTGCTGTCAGACCAGGAGGAGGTTAAGACAATTGCTAGGAATGCCGCGAGGTCTTTCCAAATGAAGAAAAAAGTGACCTAG
>NW_021857768.1:0-991 GCF_006229205.1 Suricata suricatta
TCTTGATTTGTTCATTTTAGCCACCCTGACTGGCATGAGGTGGTATCTCAGTGTGGTTTTGATTTGTGTTTCCCTGATGATGAGTGATGCTGAGCATTGTTTCATGTGCCTGTAGGCCATCTGGATGTCCTCTTTGGAGAAGTGTCCGTACAGCATTGTTGAATGAGCATTTTACCCCTGAAACTAACATAACATTGTATGTTGATATTACTTCAATAAAAAACAAATCTATGGAATCTGGTATTCTTTTTAAATATATTTTACAACTCTCGTGCAAACATTTTTTTCTGATTAAGGTAGTAGCAAATGCAATTGCACAAAATTTGAAAAATGCAGAAAAAAGCTTAAAAACAAAACCAAAGTCCTTCATAATTTTACTCCTACAAGAGAGTCATACTGAAGAATTGTAGCCTTAGCATTTCGAAAAAGAATTTTTAAAAGTCAATTTATTTAAAGAAATCACGTGGTGGCTTGATTTTCTGCTTCACTCCCCTGGAATAAGAATCAAATAAGAACTGCCAAGCATCGTTAACATTTGAGGGAAGAAGGGAATGAACAGTTAAAAACCTCAAACTTCAATAAATATGTGAAAATTTTCTATTTATTTTTTCCCTCTGCCTTCCCCCCTCTAGGAGGCCCAAATGTTGACTGGCCGATTGTTAGCATAACAGGACAGGCAGAGGACAGGTAGCAAGTACCCAAACTGTACACACTTACTTCTTCCTGCGTCAGAAATGACCTTTCTTTTCCAAAAGGCCATCTTTTAATATCTAGTCCTCTCGGAGCTGCGCACACTAGAATAAAGCCATCAGCCCCACCCTCCTCTCAACAAACAAAAAAAAAGATACGAGCAGATTTTCATAATCTCTGAGAAACAATTTTGAGAAGTGGCTAACATCAAGGAAACATCAAGGAAAATGTTCTTGAGCATAGCTATGTTTGTGCATTGTGTTTTTGTTTTTGTTTTTGTTTTTTGTTTTAAAGAGCATGA
>NW_021857769.1:0-991 GCF_006229205.1 Suricata suricatta
AATGGCATAGAATAGAGAACCCAGAGCTGGGCCCACAAATGTATGGCCAATTAATCTTTGACAAAGCAGGAAAAAGTATGCAATGGAAAAAGGACTCCCTCTTTAGCAGATGGTGCTGGGAGAACTGGACAGCAACATGCAGAAGAATTAAAGTAGACCACTTTCTTACACCATACACAAAAATAAACTCAAAATGCCTAACGGACCTGAATGTGAGACAGGAAACCATCAAAACCCTCGAGGAGAAAGTAAAAAACAACCTCCTTGACCTCAACCGCAGCAATTTCCTACTTGACACCTCCCCAAAGGCAAGGGAAATGAAAGCAAAAATGAACTCTTGGGACTTCATCAAGATAAAAAACTTCTGCACTGCAAAGGAAACAATCAACGAAACTAATAGGCAACCAAATATATGGGAAAAGATAATTGCAAATGACATATCAGATAAAGGGCTAGTATCCAAAATCTACAAGGAACTCACCAATATACACACCCAAAAAACAAATAACCTAGTGAAGAAATGGGCAGAAGACATAAACGGAAACTTCTCCAAAGAGGACATCCAGATGGCCTACAGGCACATGAAAGGATGCTCAACATCACTCATCATCAGGGAAACACACATCAAAACCACACTGAGATACCATCTCACACCAGTCAGAGTGGCTAAAATGAACAAATCAAGAGACTATAGATGCTGGCGAGGGTGTGGAGAGACGGGCACCCTCCTACACTGTTGGTGGGAATGTAAACTGGTGCAGCCGCTCTGGAAAACAGTGTGGAGGTTCCTTAAAAAACTATCCATAGAACTCCCCTATGACCCAGCAATAGCACTCCTAGGGATTTACCCAAGGGATACAGAAGTGCTGATGCATAGGGGCACACGTACCTCAATGTTCATAGCAGCACTGTCAACAATAGCCAAAACATGGAAAGAGCCTAAATGTCCATTACCTGATGAGTGGATCAAGAAGATATGGTGTGTATATAC
>NW_021857770.1:0-991 GCF_006229205.1 Suricata suricatta
ATACCAAATAGATCAACGCAACAGAATACAAAGATCAGAAGAGATATGTATCAATACAGCCCACTGATGTCTGACCAAGCAGATGAAGTACTATGAAACAAGAAGACTCTTTTCAACAACTAATGCTAGAATAAAGGGACATCCAAAAGCAGACAGAGTCCTTCCATCTTCATGAAAATTAACACAAAAGGATCACGCACCTAAATGTAAAACACAAAACTCCTATAAAACTCCTATAAAACTCCTAAAAGATAACTTAGGAGAAAATCAAGACGACTTTAGTTTTGATTACGGTTTTTTAATAGAACACAAAAGTACAATCTATTAAAGAAATAATTGATAAGCTGGACTTTATTAAGTTAAATATGTATCCTCTATGAAAGACATCGGTACAAGAATGAAAACATAAGCCAAAGCCTGGGAGAAAATGTTTGCCGAAGGCCTATCTTTTACTATATTTTTAAATTTTATTTATTTTGAGAGAGAGAGAGAGAGAGAGTGAGCAAGCATGGGGGAGGGGCAAAGAGAGAGGAAGACAGAGTCCCCAAAAGGCTCTGCACTGTCAGTACAGAGCCTGACATGGGCCTGAACCCACAAACTGTGAGACCATGACCTGAGCCCAAACCAAGTGTCAGATCCTTAACTGCCTGAGCCACCCAGGGTCTCCCAGAAGGTGTATCTTATAAAGGACCATCCTCTAAAGTATACAAGGAATTCTTAAAATTGTAAGAAAACAACTGATCAAAGAGTCAAAGACCTTTGCACAACACCTTGCCAATAAGGATATAAAGATAAGCATCTAAAAAATCACTTGACATCATACACTATCAGATAAATCCAAGTTAAAACAAGATACCCCAAAAATCTATTAGAATGGCCAAAATCCAGAATGCTGACAATACCGAATTCCGACAAAAATGTGGAGCAAACATGGTACCGTCACTGGAAGAGTTTAGTGGTTTCTCACATAACTACACATATTCTTACCAAA
>NW_021857771.1:0-991 GCF_006229205.1 Suricata suricatta
GGAGAGTAAAAGATACAGGGCTGGAACGGAAATGACTTCAAGTACACCTTTTGAACTCCATATTACCTAATAAGGTCAATAAATAGATTCTAGGAAAGACCTGGATTTTCTTCTTGGATTAATTCTATAATCTTATTTTTTTCCATATGCAAATATTACTTTACTTTGTTTCAATATTTTAAAAACACTTTTACCAATAGTGGAATGATTAAGCATCCATACACCAGAATATTAAACAGCAATGGTTAAGACTAAGATAGATCCATTTCTGCCTCATTTGGACGTATAGACCCACAGGTTCTGACCTCCAGAGGAGTGCTCTCAACTCTGATCTTCATGGAGCTGGTTAATGAAATGCACTGTACTGGCCCTGTAGTCTCAACCATCTGCCTGGGGGTGGGGGTGAGATGAAGAAGGGAATGGCTGACACTTAATGTATGTTTCATGCTCAACAAGACTTGTCAGAGCAAACCTTCCCTTGGGCATGGTGGGGTCCTTGCTCCGCCATTAACAAATTAATCTCTCATTTTATCCAGCTGTCTTCTTTGGTGTGGGCACCTCCCATAGCAGGGAAACTGAAAGGTAGAGGGACTGGCAGTAGGAATTGGTTTCCAAATTTCACCTGTACCCATCCCACTCCAGAGCTACCCTGAACAGTTCCATTACAGTGGGATGCCCTGCCATTATGGTGCCCATCCACTGGTCAACATCTCCATTGGCCAGAAAGTACTTCCTAAAGTTGAGTAGAAATTTGTATCAGTTATTTCCACCCATTGGTCTTGCTTTTATTTTCTGGAACCAGGAAACACAATTATAATTCCTCTTCTGTATGGTATCATTTCTGATATTTAATGTAGCCCCTCCCAAAAAGTGTCTCTTCACTACAGTTGTTGGAGAGGGTGTGGAGAGATGGGCACCCTCTTACACTGTTGGTGGCAATGTAAACTGGTGCAGCCGCTCTGGAAAACAGTGTGGAGGTTCCTCAAAAAAC
>NW_021857772.1:0-991 GCF_006229205.1 Suricata suricatta
CAGATTCTTCCCAGATTTCTTATTCTCCTCCAGCTCTTGCCTCCTCCCATGTAGCATGGCTCCCGTATCTTTCCCAAGTATGTGGAGGCCAAGTTTTTATTTCTTTTTTAAAAATCTGTTTATTTAGAAAGAGACACAGAGCACAAGTGGGAAAGGGGCAGAGAGAGAGCGAGACACAGAATCCAAAGCAGGCTTCAGGCTCTGAGCTGTCAGCACTGAGCCCAACAGAGGGCTTGAACCCACAAACAGTGAGATCATGACCTGAGCCGAAGTTGGATGCTTAATTGACTGAGCCATCCAGGCGCCCCCCGCCCCCCAAGTTTTGAGCCTCTTTTCCCTTGAACTCTCCAAAGAAACGACATTTTATTCTTTTTGTTTTTCTTTTAATTTTGAGAGAGAAAGAGCTTGTGTGCAAGAAGGGGAGGGGCAGAGAGAGGGGGAGTGAGAGAATCCCAAGCAGGCTCTACACTGTCAGTGCAGAACTCTACAGGGGGCTTGAACCCATGAACCTTGAGATCATGACCTGGGCTGAAAGCAAGAGTTGGATGCTTAACCAACTGAGTCACCCAAGGGCCCTTTTATCCTTTATCACACAGAGCAGTTTAGTCCTATACTCCCAACTCAGTTTTGGACTTTACCTTTACATGTTCCAAATCACATTACTATGTCCTGCTAATCAAGGGTCTTATATTAGGTCATCTACCCCTTAGCACTGACAAACGTTTTGAAATTTTGAGTCTTTTCTTCCCTTTCTATCTTAAGTGAATATGAGCCTTATTTTCTAACTAATATGAATTATGCCATGTTCCCATAGGAAGAAGAAGCAGTTAAAGTCATTTTTTATTTAAAATATTCTTCACCCCCCCTACTCATATTATTCTCTTCATTATTTAACTTAGTAAATACATTCTGCACACATATTAGGTCCCAGACACAGAAAATAGGTATGGGAATATAACAAAGAATAGCAAGATATTTTAAAAAGTCCCTT
>NW_021857773.1:0-991 GCF_006229205.1 Suricata suricatta
GCTGACCACGGGCAACTGCAACCGCAGAAGGCAGACCTGTGGATGAGGGGTGAGGGGGGACAGCTGTACTCAGAATCCAGCTGAAAGCAATAGGAGTTTCTTGACTCCTCCCTGACTTGAGTCATTCCACACGCAGAGGAATAGCCACTCCTGAGCGCTTCCAAGCAGCCAAAAGCAAGCAAAACCTTGATTACCTGTCAGCTCCTTCTCTCCTGCTAGAGCAGACGTTCAGCTTGATTGGAAGTGAACCCATGTTCCCAATCCTTGCCTCGTCTCCATGGGAAGCAAGCCCACAGGTGCCAGGTCCTAAACCTGTAAGCTCACATGAATGTTAAAAAGCACTAGATTCTTTCCTTCATGCTCCATTCATAGAAATTTCTGGCTTAGCATTTCTGCTCTTATGCTCTTTCTGGACACGAATCAGTCTGGGATTACCTCTTTTTATTCACTCAACAAATACCTATAGAGTCCCTACTGGGTGCCAGACACTATTCTCCAAAAAGCTACATTCATGGAACAACTTAGTCCCAGTTCTGATTCATTTCTCATGAATCAGCTTCATCTGCAAGTCCCCTCTGGCCTCTGAAGGGGCCATTACAGTTAATTCCTCACAACATATGCTCAGAACCCTGGGCCATCCTATGGGCTCAATAACTCCCTAGGCAACTTGATTTTCCTGATTAAAGGAAAAGACAGTCCTATGCCAACCCCTCAGATGAAGCAGCATCTGAGACTCTGGCTTTTCCCTCTGCGTCCTCCCCTTTTCTGCTTCCTTCCTCCTCTCTCAGTTTGAAACCTTTCTTACCCCAGTCCCCTAGGGTCCCATTGACTCAACTCCAAAGCCACTTTCTCCTCAGCACCTCACTGATGCCCCGTCCCTGTCTCTGGTGGGTGTTTTATTCCAGACCACCAAGCAATTCTCCTACACCAGCTGGAGTCCTACAGTTCAGCCCAACTCTGACACTCGCTACCTGGAGTCCCACAGGACTGC
>NW_021857774.1:0-991 GCF_006229205.1 Suricata suricatta
AAAAAGTACAAAGAAAAGATGCTGGAGAAGTAGGCAAGGCTAGATCACATCTTGTTAAATGAAGATTGGAGGCCTTAAAGGGAAAACAGAAGTTGCAGGTGACTTGACTAAGTTTGTTTTATATTTGAATTATCTTTAATTCTATCTGCTGTGAGAAGAGTAGACGAGGATATACTGCTTAGGTTAATACATATGTAGTAAAAGTATAAAGAAATGCAAGAGAACAATAAATTCAACTGGTGATTACCTCTGGTAAGGAGGCCCACAGTGGAGGTTGGCAGAAGGAAGATGGCATCAGGTAAGGCAACACAGAAGCCCCCCAGCTTTACTGGTAATATTTTATTTCCTAAGCTGCAAGGTGGTTAAGCATTTATTGTAGTAATACTTCCTACATCTTCTGTATTAAACATCTCATATTACTGACCTCATTTAAAAACAAGAGTGAATGAGGAAAGACCATTTATAATAGATTCTAACAGTCTTAGGATAAGGTGGCCTGCCTAGATTAGGATGGGGAGACTAAAGGTAGAGAGAAACCACAAGAGTTTAGCCTCACTAAGTTGTTGATGGAGCCATTTAATAAAATCGTACATTGAAGGAGGTCTAGGTTTGGAGCCAAGATCAAGAGGTCAGTCTGCGCAACTCAATTCAAAGTACCTCTGAGAGTGGTTAAGTGGAGACATTGAGAAGGCATCTGGGATCAGAAAAAAAGTTTGAACTACAGACAAAAATTTGGGAGCATTCAAAATACATGTGGTAACTGAAGCCAGAGAATTGATTAGATTAGAGATCAAGACTTGAGAAATACCACAAATTAAAAATCTGGTAGAAGAGGATGGGGGATGGGGAACTTGAATAGCCCGAGACCAAGAAGGGAAAATTAAAACCCAAGAGAAAAGAATACTTCAGGAAGGACACTTCTGAATCTAAATAAACACCTATTCTGAAATAGGCAATTAGAAATCTGAGGTCCAAGAATGAGTCAAAGGGA
>NW_021857775.1:0-991 GCF_006229205.1 Suricata suricatta
TGTGGAATCAGGGGTTCATGTGAGTCTTTCTCCCATCTCAGTTTTGTAGCTTTGTGCTCACTTATTCTTGATAATGAAAACAATGCCAGATGGTATGGCCAGTTAACAGGCTCTAAGAGACAGTTACCAGAACTTAAATGGGAGTTAGTCTTAAATAACTCAATTCAGTTGCTTTCTTTATCGTGAATGGGAAATGTGCAATCAGTTGGCCAGGGATAGACTGAGTTACTTTATGTTAATACTTCAAGCTCTGTTTAAGGCAGTTGTGTTCAGAAACTGCTTGTGGAGAAGATTTCTTGGTAAAGGCAAAGTCTGTGATGACTGTTGAAGAGCAAGTATGAATTACCAAGGTTGCGAAGGCTATGAGGGAAGGGTGGCTAACACAGGGATATATTTAAGAGATGGATTTTAAAATCTTGTCATGGGAGAAGCAAAGGAGTAATTTCTGTCTCTAATCAGAAAAGAGTTTCTAACCCGACAAATTGAGTGGATAATGGTACAGTTTACTGTGATTAGAAATACAATCGATTGAAATCCTAAGATGCATCAAATTTAAGAAACTGGGTTACAGGGGCACCTGGGTAGCTCAGTTGGTTAAGTGTTCTACTTCAGCTCAGGTCATGATCTCACAGTTCGTGGGTTGGAGCCCCATGTCAGGCTCTGTGCTGACAGCTAGCTCAGAGCCTGGAGCCTGTCTTCAGATTCTGTGTCTCCCTCTCTCTGACCCTCCCCATTCATGCTGTCTCTCTCTGTCTCTCTAAAATAAATTAAAAAAAAAAACCAGTAAAAATTTTTTTAAAAAAAGAAACTGGGTTACAAAGAGGGGAAAATGGCTATGAGATGAAATGGAAGAGAATCCAGAGAAAGTAATATCCTAGAAGTTGGGAGATTTGAGAGTTTCAGAAAGAAATAAGCACCCAAAGATATCAAATGAAGCCCAGAAGTCTAAATAGAAAATGGTCAGAGCCACTGGATTTAACAATATGTTGAC
>NW_021857776.1:0-2061 GCF_006229205.1 Suricata suricatta
CACCCTCACCCTCACCCTCACCCTCACCCTCACCCTCACCCTGTGCCCGTACTCGTACCTGTACCCGTGCCTGTACCGGTGCTCATGCCTGTACCCGTTCCCGTACCCGTACCCGTGCCGGTACCCTATGCTTAGCCCTCTTATAACAGGAGTTTTCACCTAAAAATATATATTCTTAAGGCCTTTGGACAAGCTATCAGTGTCTGGCCCCTTTTCCCAAGTCAAACTGTCGCTGACAGCACCAGGGTTTCTTCAAGTTAGCAGCAATCCCTTTGGCCATTTTCGGCTCCCTAGTGTCCTCAGCCAGAGCACTCACATTAATTGCCAATGTCGCCTACTGATGGCGCTGTTGTTCTCTAGCAGGCAGCTTCACTGATTTGCTCCAGTTTCTTCATGCTGGGAGATGGTGTCTGGGGTCTCTGGTCCAGCGTGAAATGTGCTCTGGCAGAGCCGGCAGAGGGCGCTGTGGGAGCGCACAGTTGAGGCGCCACAGGCACCTGCAAGGGTGAGCAGGGTATTGTCTGTCCTTTCTCCACTGATACAAACATTGGAGGGCCGGCCAGGTCAAGGCATGAATTCCTAGAATGTACCTACACTGTTCATTCCGTCATTGGCGATTTACTCATTCATTCAAGCACACATTCAGCACGTATTTAGTAAATATTTGCTGTCTGTTTGGCACTGTGCCAAGCTCTGTCCATAGCTCCCAAGAGTTTAAAATGTGATTAGGAATTCAAGATATAAAATTATGTCCCCACCATTTCATGACTCATTTACCAAGCTCCCCCAACATCTAGCACTACTTTCTGGTACATAGTAGGTATTCTACCAATACTTGTATTAATGAATGAAATGATAACTAATAAGAATGCCTCTCATTTGCTGAGCTCTTTCACCTTTATAAGTACTGTCTCCATTCTCAAAATAAGTTGTTATTTTCTTGTTTTACCTATAGGGAAGTGAGGCACAGAGAGGTTAATTTAAACTGCCTGAGTTCACACTGTGTGTTCACACTCTTAGACACAATTCCATGGGCCTTCTCAGCAGTGCAAGGCAAGATGTGCTCAGGTCCAAGGTGTAGCACACACAAGGCTGCCTCAGACTTTCAGAAGGCCAAGCATTCAAGACGGGTTGGGAAGAGAGGGAACGCTGCATGAAGACTGGACAGAGGGGAGACGCTGGACAGAGCAGTAAATTAAGGGAGAGCACCCATAGGAGTCCTCCAACAGTGTTTCCTGGGTGGAGAGGGGAGGCTGTCAATAAGGACATGAACCTTCAGCAAATGTGAGGCCTCCCAGCTGCCAAGCCCTGAGCTGTGAGCTCAGGAGGGTATGAACATGCAGAAGAGCCTTCCTTGAGGATCTACAGGTAATTGTCAGACAAGGCAAAATATGTACATAACTGACTCTGGGGGAAGAAGTGTTGAGAGCCAGAAGTGACGTGGAACAGTTTTTCTGGAGGAACAGTTGTCTCCAATTGGGAAGACCAGAGCAGGCTCCTGGACAAGGTGGCATCTGAACTGAGCCATGAGGGGTCCGTAGGACTGCACCCTGTCATGGACAAAGGGCACTCGGGTGACAGCACCAAAGATGAAGGCCTGGTGTACATGTGGCAGGTGGCCCCTCGGTCACCCCAGGGTAGGACGGGGTGTGGGAGGGGAAGCTGATGGGGCAGGACAGGTGCTTCTGGAGAGCTCTGTGTGCTGTGCCAAGCAGCTCAGCCTTCTCCCTGACAGGACAGGGGCAGTTTGTAGCCAGGAAGGGACAGGTGTTGCCCAAGGAGAAGCGACATAAAAATATTTTTCTTCTAGGTGTAAATTCCTAGAGGACACGGCTCCCAGTTGGGAGCAGGATTTAGAACAGTAATCCGAAAGCCTCTAGAAACATGTTCATCCCGAGGATCTCTTGCTCAGACTGCAAGAGGGACATGTAATCAGAATCGCCCTTAACCAGGAACCAGGATGTCTGGGCCCAGTTCCTGCTGTGTCACCAACCAGTCCCTCTCTGGGCATAGTTACCGCATCTGCTATATGAAGGGGTGGGGCACCTCTAATGGCTCTCC
>NW_021857777.1:0-1962 GCF_006229205.1 Suricata suricatta
AGGCCTGGGAGCCACCGCGACCTTCACAGGCACCCTCACCGTCCACAACCAAAACCTGCTTTTGCGCTTTGAGAATGGTGTCCTCACCTTTGCCACGCCCCCGCCGCCAGCCTGGGAGCCTGCGGTCGCGCCTGTCCCTCAGCCTGCGGGTCTGATGGCTCCGCAAGCGGGGTTCCCGCACGCAGCGCAGCCCAGCGACTGCCCCGAGCTGCCGCCCGACCTCCTGCTGGCAGAGCCCGCTGAACCTGCGCCCGCCCCGGCGCATGAGGAGGAGGCAGAGAGCCTGGCCTCAGCCAAGAGCCCCCCCAGGCCGCTGGGCCCAGGCCCAGGGGTGGTGCTGTACCTGTGTCCCGAGGCCCAGTGCGGACAAACCTTTGCCAAGAAGCACCAGCTGAAGGTGCACCTGCTGACTCACAGCAGCAGCCAGGGCCAGCGGCCCTTCAAGTGCCCGCTGGGCGGCTGCGGCTGGACTTTCACCACCTCCTACAAGCTCAAGAGGCACCTGCAGTCACACGACAAACTTCGGCCCTTTGGCTGCTCTGCGGAGGGCTGTGGCAAGAGCTTCACCACAGTGTATAACCTCAAGGCACACATGAAGGGCCATGAGCAGGAGAACTCATTCAAGTGTGAGGTGTGCGAGGAGAGCTTCCCTACGCAAGCCAAACTCAGCGCCCACCAACGCAGCCATTTCGAGCCCGAGAGGCCCTACCAGTGCGCGTTTTCTGGCTGCAAGAAGACATTTATCACAGTGAGTGCCCTGTTTTCCCATAACCGTGCCCACTTCAGGGAACAGGAACTCTTCTCCTGCTCTTTTCCTGGCTGCAGCAAACAGTACGACAAGGCTTGTCGCCTGAAAATTCACCTGCGGAGCCACACCGGTGAGAGACCTTTCCTTTGTGACTTTGACGGCTGTGGCTGGAACTTCACCAGCATGTCCAAACTCTTAAGGCACAAAAGGAAGCACGATGATGACCGGAGGTTCATGTGTCCTGTGGAAGGCTGTGGCAAATCTTTCACGAGGGCCGAGCACCTGAAAGGTCACAGCATAACCCACCTGGGCACAAAGCCTTTTGTGTGCCCTGTGGAAGGCTGCTGTGCCAGGTTCTCTGCTCGCAGTAGTCTCTACATTCACTCCAAGAAACACTTGCAAGACGTGGACACTTGGAAAAGCCGTTGCCCCGTCTCTACTTGTAATAAACTTTTCACATCCAAGCACAGCATGAAGACCCACATGGCCAAAAGGCACAACCTCCGCCAGGATCTCTTAGCTCAGCTAGAAGCTGCAAATTCTCTTACGCCCAGCAGTGAACTTACCAGCCAGGGACAGAGTGATCTCAGTGAGGCAGAGCTAGTGTCTTTACTCTCTGATGTGCCTGGCAGTAGTTCTGCTGCAGTGCTGGACACAGCACTGGTGAACTCTGGAATCTTGACTATTGATGTGGCTTCTGTGAGTTCAACTCTGGCAGGGAACCTCCCTGCTATTAATAATAATTCCTTAGGGCAGGCTGTGGACCCTCGGGCCTTGATGGCCACCAGTGACCTTCCTCAAAGTCTGGACACCTCTCTCTTTTTTGGAACGACAGCCTCTGGTTTTCAGCAGAGTCCCTTAGGTATGGATGGTGCCTCAAGTCTAAGTGTGGAGCCATTGGCATCTCTGGGCCCTTTGGCTGTGAAAAACTCGAGTCAAGAACCCCAAGCTTTGACCCCCAGCAGTAAGCTAACAGTGGACACGGATGCTCTGACTCCTTCCAGCACCCTTTGTGAAAACAGTGTCTCAGAACTCCTGACGCCAACCAAAGCAGAATGGAATGCACATCATGACTCTGACTTCTTTGGACAGGAGGAAGAAACCCAGTTTGGATTCTCCAATACAGCAGGAAACCATGGTTCTCAGAAAGAAACAGATCTTATCACAGTGGCTGGCGGCTCATTTTTGGTATGAACCAACTGTTAATTCCTTGC
>NW_021857778.1:0-991 GCF_006229205.1 Suricata suricatta
CTGAGTGCTTTAAGGCCTGAGAGGTAGTATCACCTCTTTATATCACCTATAGTTCCTGGCACAGTGCCTGGCACATGGTATGCACTGAGTAGACATTTGTTAAATAAATGAATATGTGAAGGAAAGAACAAACATCCCAATGAATGAATGAATGAAAGCTCTGTTTAGCACAGATACTAACAGCATCAGTAGGCATGGCATAGTGAAACAGGTTTTTAAGTGGGTTTTTTTTCCATTTCATTTGTAATCATTGATAGAATTTACAAGTCCATTTTAGGATAAGGTCTGTGCACAGGAAGCAGTTACAAATCTCTCTTTTTCGCTCATATCAGAATATCTGTGGTGAATGCATCTGACATCCTGCTACAAAAAGAAGAGGGAAGTTCTGAAGTGTGGAGGTCCAGATTCAAAAGGTTTTGATCCATGGTTTTGCTTTCCACCCAGACGGCTCGTTCCTGCAGAGACAGAAGTCCAGCCAGCAGCCAGATACTGACGTGTGATGCCCATTGTTTGCAGATTTCTACCCCCAAAGTTCCTTTGTGAGGAAAAGCCAAGATATTATCTGATTGTAATTCAGGCTGAGCTAGGGCACCTCAGGCATCATGGTTCAGAACTTTTATGTGTCCTCCATGATTCTTAGCATAGTGTACATAGCATAGTTCACATATAGTACATGAGCATAGTTCTAAAAATAATAATATTTACTGAATTAACAAATGAGTGAACACTCTAATTATCACATGAAGCAGGAAGGGCTGCCCTTTTGTCCTGAATTGTGAAACTGTGGACCTTCGGAGGGTGTGGGAGTGCCGCATTGTGCAGCCTCCCAGCCTCTAACTTTAGCCACCATTTAGAGGTAGCATTTAGCTCCAATAACAGATCTACCAGGAAAGACTACACTTTCCATCACCTCTGTTCCAATGCCCAAAACTCCTAGCTCAATTAAGACAATGAAATGTCAATCAGCCAGTATTTATTAGGCACTCACTGC
>NW_021857779.1:0-991 GCF_006229205.1 Suricata suricatta
GCTTCTGCACAAGTCCAGTATCCAAGTGTTAATCTTATAGGCTGGTACAGAGTAGATATTTAATAAATTTTTATAAAATAAATGAATAAATAAACCTTTAAGATATAGCCTAATGTTTCCAGATTCCATTGTTTATTACTTTGGCATTTTTAAATCATTAATCATTTTTTTAATTCTATCATCGCCCTTTTAGTTCTTGACTTTATTATTTTATACCCAACGAAGATAGTCACCTATAAAGTTATTCTGACTCAATTTCTCTTGGCTGTAAATTTTTTTCCACATATTGTTACCACTTGCCTCTTCAAAGTCCCAAATTTAATGATATTACTTCCATACTGATAAATCTTCATGTCTCCCACTACTTAGAGAACTTAATTTAGCACAGAAGGCCCTTCCAATATGAATTCACCATTAAAACTAGGTTTAAAAGTTTATGCATTTGGTTTTGCACAACTTTGTCATCTATAAGTATTGTAACAACACTTCCATAAAATAATGTCTTCCCAAATGAAAGGGTCAATCAAGTCATGAAAAAAACATGGAGGAATTTTAAATACCTATTACAAGGTTAAAGAAGCCAATCTGAAAATGCCACATACTGCATGATTAGAATTATTTGACAGTCTGTAAAAGTCACAACTATGGAGAGAAGGAAAAGATCAGTTGTTACCAGGGGTTTGGAGGAGGGATAAATAAGCAGCACAGAGGAATTTTAAGACATTGAAACTGTGATAAGTCCAATAATGGTAGATATGTGTCATACATTCGTCAAAACCCCTATAATGTACAACACAAAGAGTGAACCGTAATGTCAACTATGGAGTTGGGGTGATAATTATTTGTTAATGTAGGTTTATCTATTGTGACCAGTGTGCTATTCTGGTATAGGACATTGATAGTAGAAGAGGCTTCAGTTATGATAGGGGAAGAAAGAATATAGAAACTCTCTGTATTATTTGCTTAGATTTGCTGTGAATCTAAAATTGCT
>NW_021857780.1:0-991 GCF_006229205.1 Suricata suricatta
TTTTTTTTTCCAGATAGATACTCAAGAGTGGAACTGCTGGATCATATGGTAGCTCGATTTTTAATTTTTCAGAGATCCTCCATACTGTTTTCCACAGTGGCGGCACCAATTTACATTTTGACCAACAGGGCACGAGGATTCTATTTTCTCCACATCCTCACCCCCACTTGGTATTTCTTGTCTTTTTCATACTAGCTATTCTGACAAGTGATGGGTGGTATCTCATTGTGGTTTTGATTTCCATTTCCCTCATGATTGGTGGGAAATGTGCCTGTCATCCATCTGTATGTGTCTTCTTTGGAAAAATGTCTATTTAGATTATCTGCCCATTTTTAAGTTTGACTCTTTGGACTGTGTTTCATTTTGTTTTTATTATTGGGTCATGTGAGTTTTTAAAATATATTTAGGATATTAACCCCTTATCAGATACATGATTTGCAAGTATCTTCTCCCCAGTCAGAGTAGCTAAAATGAACAAATCAAGAGACTATAGATGCTGGCGAGAATGTGGAGAAATGGGTACCCTCCTACACTGTTGGTGGGAATGTAAATGGTGCAGTCGCTCTGGAAAACAGTGTGGAGGTTCCTCAAAAAACTATCAATAGCACTCCCTTATGACCCAGCAATAGCACTGCTAGGGATTTACCCAAGAGATACAGAAGTGCTGATGCATAGGAGCACATGTACCCCAATGTTCAAAGCAGCACTTTCAACAATAGCCAAATCATGGAAAGAGCCTAAATGTCCATCAACTGACAAATGGATCAAGAAGATGTGGTTTATCTATACAGTGGAGTACTACATGGCAATGAGAAAGAATGAAATCTGGCCATTTGTAGCAACGTGGATGGACCTCGAGGGGGTCATACTAAGCGAAATAAGTCAGGCAGAGAAGGACAGATACCATATATTTGCACTCATAGGTCTAACAGGAGAAACCTAACAGAGGACCATAGGGAGGGGAAGGAGAGAAGAGAGTTAGGGAGAGGGA
>NW_021857781.1:0-991 GCF_006229205.1 Suricata suricatta
ACCGGACCTGATGCACCTGTCTATGATTTTTCTGAAACAGTTCATCTAATCATAAGGGATTTGTGTTGGTTTTCAGGTCTGGAGTCCTCTGAGGCAGTGTCTGGATGCCACGGACTCAGGGAGGAAGGGCTCACAAGGCAAAGCGTTCATGCAGTGCCCTCTTCCCGCCCCCCCCCCCGGGGGGCTTGGCCAGGCCGCTGACCCTCAGGAGGAAGGCGACCCCGCGTGCGCCCGCGGGAAGGATTCTCCGTTCCGTCCCACCAGGCATCCGCCGCGTGCGCTGCTGACCCTGGACGAGGGAGGAGGGGGACACGGCCTCCGGCTTGGGGGTGCAGGGAAGATGGGGTCCCATCGCCCTGCGACCACAGGGAGCTGGAGGGAAATCCTCTGCTCAGGGCAGACGGTGTCATTTACCGCCAGCAGACGCCCTCGTGCCCTAGCCGAAGTTCCCAGCTCAGCGAGACGCAGCAGCGAGCCAAGCCGTGCTCCCCCGCCGCTCAGTCGGTGGCTGGGGCACGACCCTCCACGCCCCAACCGAAGGGGTCAGCTTGTAGCACTGGGAACCCTGAACATTTAGAGAAGACCAGGCTCGGCGTGGCCGGTGCTGCGGGGTGTCCCTGGGTGGGTGCTCGGCGTGGCCGGCGCACACGTCCGGGTGGAAGGCAGCCTCCCAGCACCCTGTGGCAGGTGTGTGAGCGAGGGGGGCACCGCCGGGGCCTGTTTCTACAGAGGGCAGCTCCCTTCCGGAGACCAGACACAGGACAGACCTTGTCGGGGCCTCCAACTGGCAGCACGAAGATGCCTGGATGTCAGGCCAAAACGAAATGAGAGATGCTGAGGAGGACAGGCGTGGCAGCACCGGAGTGTCCTGGCAAGCTGGCCTGTCAGTGGCCACGGAGCCCAAGTAGGACAGCATCCTGGGACCAGCGTCCAAGGCTGTCCCATGCCCCCCAGCCAGGCCCTCTTGGCCCTGCAGAGCACGGGGGCCTTC
>NW_021857782.1:0-991 GCF_006229205.1 Suricata suricatta
TGCTGTCAGATGTACCACATTTTCCAAGGCTTGCTGCAAGGAAGAGTGATTAATTGTCAAATGTAGGATAAGAATTTTAATTGAGTGCTTAGAATAGTAGAACTTCGGTTTTGAAGTGATATACTTTCATCTGTAAAATAAAAAAAAAGAAAAACAGCCTACTACCAAAATAACAGCATAAAGCATACTTTCACCATAAATGATTATTTCAGAAATACACTTTCCATAGGTTAGATTGTTGCTTTTTTTCTTTGTGTAAAAAAAAATTTGCATATGGTTACATGGTTATTCATGGGTTAAAGCCAGTGAAGTTTAGTATCTTGTGTTCATCATTTCTTAAAATGGAACATTAGTTTGTTAAATGATAAATTACCATTTTGGGCATCCAAGGCTTTAAGAACGAGTGAAGGAAAGTTTAGCCGTCTGAGCGTTATTGACATATTTGGTGTCTTTGGGGCTGTATAGCCGAAGTGTCCCAGAGCTGTCGGCAACCCTAGGTCACAGGCATTCATTTCTTTTGGGAGATTGAGGATCACTAGCAGCAACTAACATGCATATACATCCATACATAATTTGGGGTTAGGGTCCCAGGTTTTGAGCAAAGAAATGAAAAGCACCTAGGTGCGCCTGGGTGGCTCAGTCGGTTAAGCATCCAACTTCGGCTCAGGTGGTGGTCTCACAGTCTGTGGGTTCGAGCCCCGCATCGGCCTCTGTGCTGACAGCTCGGAGCCTGGAGCTGCTTCATATTCTGTGTCTCCCCTTCTCTCTGCCCCTCTTTCACTCACTCTCTGACTCTCTCTCAAAATTTAAAAAAAAACAAAAACAAAAGCACCTAGACTTGGGAATCTATACTTTTTATAAAAGTAAACTATGACTCTGTTTTTAGATTATGTCCTTAAATGACCTTTACCACAGACAAATGTCTTTGTTTAAGAAAGCAATTGCCATAGCATTAAGTATTAAGATTCCTTGGATTGTTCTATACACAGGT
>NW_021857783.1:0-991 GCF_006229205.1 Suricata suricatta
GGCTCAAGGACCCAGAGTACCGACTGGTGCCCTACGACGACCCTCCCCACTGTGAATTCCCATGTGGTCTCACAGCCCCATGCTGAAACCAGCAAGGAGACAAGTCCGGTCATTTTTGGCCAAAGCCAATGTCCCCAGCCTCACTGCCTTCCCATCCCATGAGGAAAAGGCTTTTTGAGGTAGGAGGAAGAAAGCCTACAGACCAGGTGCTGCCAGGCTTAGCACCAGAACCCACAAACATTCCAGGGCCATGACCTGGAAGTCCTCCCACAGCAAGTACAGTCTCAGGGAGATTTGTGACCTTGTCATTGAAGACTGTAGTCAGTGTTTTCAGCAGCAGAGGACTCGCTTAGCACTTTTTCTAAAACTAAAAGATCTCTATATCTCCATCTTCTTATATTATTCAAGATGGTGGGAGGCATTAAATAACAATAAAGTAGACATTCTGCTTGCTATCGCTCTTCCTCCATAACCATTAACTGAGCGTGTCTTCTTGGAGAGGCCTCCTGCTAGTCCCAGGGATGCTAAGACAAAGAAGACCAGGCCACTGTCCAAAGAATTTTAGCCTAGGGGCTGCTGCTGTATAAGGAAGACAGTGAACTAGACTCTGGGACCCATGTAACTGACAAGTTAAAAGAAGGGGTAAGGCAGGGAGGGAGGGAGACGGTTCCCGATGAGAGCAGCCACGAGCAGGTGCTCTGTCGCAAGGCACCTGGGAGCTTTGGGACCCTTGACTTTCTTTCTGGGGTCGTTTGAATTTCAGCAGGGTCGCAGACCAGCTGATGTGGTGACAATCATGAGCAGAGAATGGACCCTCAAACGGTGGGTCTCAGAGCTGAGTGACTACAGCCTAGAACGAAAACCTGCCCTCGATCGTGACTCTGGGATGCTGGATACGCCAGACGGGATCTCCACCCGGGTCAGGAAGAGAAGCGGTCCTGGGCTCTGGTTCCAGTGCACGTGGGCACAGTGCATGAGATAGATGCTTGAG
>NW_021857784.1:0-991 GCF_006229205.1 Suricata suricatta
ATCTGGATTTAATGGTATTTTTAAATTGATTAATTTTGAGGGGCAGGTGGTGTGGGAAGAAGGTAGAGAGAAAGGGAGACAGAGAAACTCAAGCAGGCTCTGTGCTGTCGGTGCAGAGCCCAATTTGAGGCTCCCACCCATGAACTGTGAGATCATGACCTGAGCTGAAATCAAGAGGCAGATGCTTACCTGAGTGAGCAACCCAGGTGCCCCTAGAATCTGGGTTTCACAATTTCTTCCGGTGATTCTTAATGTACATCAATTTTTGAAAACCAGTCCTGAACGGGATCCAATGGCTGTTAATTTGAAGTTAAAAGGTCTGTGGCTCATTCACAGCGAAGAAACTACACACCCACTTTCAAAAAGTTGTTCAGTTGTTCCCATCACATCCTCCTCAGCTTCCTCTAATCGTCACTCTAAAGAGGGGACTGTAAGTTTCAGTCCTTAGAATGAAGCTGTTTGAGACTTACATTTTACTTCCATAGTCTTTGTTCCCCATGTGGGGGAAGCAGACAAAAGGAAGTAGTGCAGGAGAAGCCTGTTTGAACTTGCTTACTCTTTTGATCTGACAAAAAAATGTATATGTAGGCCTCCTTTCTTAGTAATCTACGGTATGCTGAGTATGTCGAAATGCGTAGCCCAATGGACCAAACTGCTCAATGCAATTGTTATAATCTGCATGTATTCAACAAAAACACACTCAATTCCTATTTTGTGCTGCATGCTATGCTACGATAAAAACTTACAGCATCTAGTTTAATTATCAAACTATCCTCTAGGTTGGACCTATAATGTTATTCACATTACCCCTATAATTGTCTTTAAAAACTTAGGGTTCACTTAGAGAGGCTCCTTGTTTAAGGGCCCATAAGTAGTACATGACAGAGTTGCTGTTAGATGCATTTTGAATATGTGACATATTAATATTAAGCTGAATATTTGAGACATTTGAATATCATAGCATGCTTACATATTCTGATTATGAAAAGCA
>NW_021857785.1:0-991 GCF_006229205.1 Suricata suricatta
ATACCAAATAGATCAACGCAACAGAATACAAAGATCAGAAGAGATATGTATCAATACAGCCCACTGATGTCTGACCAAGCAGATGAAGTACTATGAAACAAGAAGACTCTTTTCAACAACTAATGCTAGAATAAAGGGACATCCAAAAGCAGACAGAGTCCGTCCATCTTCATGAAAATTAACACAAAAGGATCACGCACCTAAATGTAAAACACAAAACTCCTATAAAACTCCTATAAAACTCCTAAAAGATAACTTAGGAGAAAATCAAGACGACTTTAGTTTTGATTACGGTTTTTTAATAGAACACAAAAGTACAATCTATTAAAGAAATAATTGATAAGCTGGACTTTATTAAGTTAAATATGTATCCTCTATGAAAGACATCGGTACAAGAATGAAAACATAAGCCAAAGCCTGGGAGAAAATGTTTGCCGAAGGCCTATCTTTTACTATATTTTTAAATTTTATTTATTTTGAGAGAGAGAGAGAGAAAGAGTGAGCAAGCATGGGGGAGGGGCAAAGAGAGAGGAAGACAGAGTCCCCAAAAGGCTCTGCACTGTCAGTACAGAGCCTGACATGGGCCTGAACCCACAAACTGTGAGACCATGACCTGAGCCCAAACCAAGTGTCAGATCCTTAACTGCCTGAGCCACCCAGGGTCTCCCAGAAGGTGTATCTTATAAAGGACCATCCTCTAAAGTATACAAGGAATTCTTAAAATTGTAAGAAAACAACTGATCAAAGAGTCAAAGACCTTTGCACAACACCTTGCCAATAAGGATATAAAGATAAGCATCTAAAAAATCACGTGACATCATACACTATCAGATAAATCCAAGTTAAAACAAGATACCCCAAAAATCTATTAGAATGGCCAAAATCCAGAATGCTGACAATACCGAATTCCGACAAAAATGTGGAGCAAACATGGTACCGTCACTGGAAGAGTTTAGTGGTTTCTCACATAACTACACATATTCTTACCAAA
>NW_021857786.1:0-991 GCF_006229205.1 Suricata suricatta
GTGTTGAAAAATAGTCACAACTGCTCTCTATTTACCCATGATTCTTCTTTATTCAGTTGCTAAATATAGGGGCATTTTAGTATTGCTGTCAGGCTTAATAGAAGGCATTAAAGGCTCTAACGGTGGTACGAGAAGCTGTGGATAAATCTTTCCTGGGTGGAAGGTTAGTAGGATACTGTGCTGTTATATGCCTGCAGGACCTTTTTTTTTAACTTCCACTTTTGCACTGCAGTTCACCAAGGGAACAGTCATACAGAAAAAAAGATTAAACACTAAATCTAGCAAGTGATTAGCACCAGCATTCCAGAAATCTTCAGCATGGCCTGTGTTTTCAGCTTCTGCTCCGACTTCACTGCTGCAAGACAAGAGAAAATAGTAGTCAGTTTAATGAGTAAATAACGTTTTAAAAGTACACCTTAAATTTATACGTGAGTATGTGGGCGTGGAGTGTCATATTAAAAAATATTTATAGTAGGAAATTCTTGTTTATTTCTTCCCTTGGGAGCTGTTTTCTAATTACACAACTAACGGCACAATAAAGCCCTGCAGCTGTCCCCTCACATCAGACTCATCTCTTGAGAGCTCAGCGGAGCAGCTCTGGCCTGGTTCAGGAGGCTACAATGGCTTTGAGGGGCTGCTGCAGTCTTACGGTACAATGTTGCCATATCCCACCCACAAGCTTTCACCTGCCAATCGCTTGGCTGCTGCCCCTCCTCCTTTCCTTTAGCACGGATAACTACATCGTTTGCTGGAATGTAACGTCTCAAACAAGGAGGTAAAGTGAAGTGGGAATGGAATAAATCCCAGCTTTTGCAAAATGGAACATTACAAAAGACAGAAGCTTCTGTTGTTTTCGTTTCATATATTGAGTCAATTGGTTTGATGGTGCCGCTGTGTGGCACAGGAGTGATTTTCATAATCTCTTGATCCATCCATCTCTCCATATTCCTATTTGACAGGGTTAGATTCTTTGGAACAGGTGACATAAACT
>NW_021857787.1:0-991 GCF_006229205.1 Suricata suricatta
CCCTTTGCTTTTAAGAACTGTAATTAAAGGATAATCTCTCTGTTTTGAAGCCCTTAATGTCAGTTTTATCTGCAGATCCCTTTTTATCAAGTAACATAAGGTATTGACAGGTTCCAGGGATCAGGGGATGGGCGTCTTTGGTGAATCATTCTGCCTTCCGAAGTTAGTGATAGGACGAACAAGGCATCTACTAACCAGTTTATGAAAAAGATCACTTCTCTTAAATCCTAAGTGTCATTTACCTCATTCCTTATCTCCAGCTTCAGAAGTGACCATTCTGAATTTTGTGGTTAGCATTTTAACAGGAATGGAATTTATGTTTAATAGGTGGTGCACATTTTCAGCTGGAGTAGATAGGAAATGGATGATGTTTTCTAGTGATTGTATAAGTTTACACAACAACAGAACGCTGTGTGTGCATGTCCATTATACTGCATACTCAAAAAAATCAACATTTCACTTAAAATTTTTATTATGTATATACGTGTGTATATATTTATATATTAGAGACTTTATTTTTTAAGTAATCTCTTCTCCCAACATGGGGCTCAAATTTACAACCCTGATTAAGAGTCGCATGCTCTACTGACTGAGCCAGCCAGACACCCTGCACTTAAAACTTTTAACTTATGAGACATATGATTTACCTAAACGTTATGGGGATTATGAGCCCCTTTTTATATTATTATTGGATATTCACATTTTTTTCTTCAGATAAATACCAATTTTTCTAAAAATTTGGTGACTATTTATATCTAAAAATATGTTAGCATTCTAATCACCTAATTCTCAATGTTCTTTGTCAGTCTATGATATGCTTTAACTTTCTTTAATGTTTGTGCAGAACGAAATATCGGATAGGGTACGAGTGACCGGAATGGAGTGGCAGGGATGCACAGAAGGACATTCTTGAGAATGTTTTTTGTATAGATCTAATTTAAAATCATATTAGTATTTCACATGGTCATAAAGGATGAGGGAAACAAAAAAA
>NW_021857788.1:0-1962 GCF_006229205.1 Suricata suricatta
TCGGCTTTGCGATTTTAATTAATGATTCTCTGAAATGTGCCAGGAGAGCGCGGCCTCCGGAAGAGCGATCGAGCAACGCACGCTCCGCAGGGGGCGCTCGCGGCGGGCGGCAGGTGCCGAGGGGGCGCGGCCTTCGCTTTAAGTGGCGCGTGCAGTCGGGGCCTCCCCGCACTGCGTCAGGGAGCGTCTGCAGGCTTTCGCGGCTCCGGAAGCCTCCTTGGGTGAGGATTCCGCGAAGCCTCCAGCCCTGAGACTTTGAGGGAGGTCGGCCTCCGCGCCCGCTCGCGGGCGCACAAGGGCCTTTCCCGTCGTCTAGGAACGCCGCCTCCTCTCCCACGAACCGCAAGATCATGACCTGAGCCAAAGTCGGACGCTTATCTCACTGAGACACCCAGAAGTCGCCCCATAAATACATGTTTAAATAAACAAATTAGTTCTGATTTTCATACTATCTTATGTTTTTCACATTTGTAAATCATTTATTTGCACAAAATTTGCATTAGATTTAGAGAGTTGATTAGATTTATGATTTCCAGAAGAGACTTAATATGCAACAGTATCCACTTCTATTTCCATGTATAGTATATCCTGTCACTGGACATTCCTAATCTAAATGATATTAAACTTAAATTTTTTCTAAAATTATAATATACTTTATAAGCTAGTAGGAACTAAAGAGCTAAAATCCAAGAGAGAAAATCATTTCTGGTCATAACTGACTAGCTTTTCATCAATTCTTCCATTAAGGACTACTAGAAATGGGGGGATATGTATATATTATATTATATATAGAGTTACACACGTACTCCCTTATATATTCTACTTTATGTATAGTTATATACACATGCACACCTCATATATGTTATATATGTAGTTATACACACATACACCCAATATATATGTATAGTTACACACACAGCCCTCCATATATGTTATATGTAGTTACATACACATGCATGCACCCACATATGTATTGTTATACAAATATAATATAAAATCATGTTATATAAATATATATAAAGTCAATGCAATTATAATTAAAAGACAGTATTGTGAAAATTGACAAGCTCGTTCTAAACACAGAATGGAAATATCAAATCCAATACTCTGTTGAAAAGAACAAAATGAGAGGATGTACATAGACAGATATCAAGTCTTACTTAACCTCATGGTAACACCATCGGCTAAAAATAGACGAATGTAATCAGTGTCCAGAAACAGAACCAAACATTTGTAGATTCAATTTATGAAAACGATTGCACTGTATAGCGATGATTTTTCAAAAAAATGTTTTTAGTGTTTTATTTTTATTTTTGCAAGGGAGAGACAGTGTGAGCAAGGCAGGGTCAGAGCAAGAGGGAGACGCAAAGACAGGCCCCAGGCTCTGAGCTGTCAGCACAGAGCCCAACACAGGGCTTGAACCCACTGTGAGATCCTGACCTGAGTTGAAGTCCAACGCTTAACCACCTGAGCCACCCAGGCACTCCAGACATGAGTTTTCAATAAACAAAACTGAAAAAGGAAATCCTGTCCTCTCTGTCACATAAACAAAAATCAACACCATAGTAATTTTAGACTTAAGTATGAAAGGTGAAATGAAGCATCTAGAAAGTAACCTGAGGGAATAGCTTCATGATCATGGAGCAGAAAGATTTCTTAAACAGAAAACTGAGTGGGCTGCCCATAAAGGGAAATATTGATATTCTGGGTTAAATTGAAAGGAGGACATTCTGTATATCAGAGGACATCCTTAACAGAGTTAATAGCCAAACTGCCAAGTGGAAAAAGATGTTTCCAGCACATATGACTGATACAAGTCTCTATCCATAATCTGTAAACAACACCTACACATCAGTAGAAAAAGTGCAGACAAACGACTAGAAAAAGCACAAACATTTGAAAAGACTTTGTACCAAAACAAAAGTACACAGAAAGCCAATAAATGTATTAAAATGACTTGGC
>NW_021857789.1:0-991 GCF_006229205.1 Suricata suricatta
AAACCGCAAATGAATTCTGGAGTAACCATTCCAAAATCCACAGCAGTTGAAATTACACTTAAACCTATTGGTACGTCTCCCTGTGTATACTTCCTAAATTCGGTAATGATTATTTTAGTGCATAAAACATTAGGCAGCATTCTACGCCAGGTGGCTCCCTTTGGCTTCCCTGTGGAATCATCCATTTAATTTGATTATCGCTTGGCAATGATTTGTTTATCATCAAATAATGCCTTTGTTTCTCATGTGCTTTTAAATACTTATGCTTTTTATTTATTTTCCTTCCCTTTTTGACATTTTTTTTAACTAAAAGAGGAATGTGTGGTTGTTTACTCTGATATTTGAAATTAGGTAAAAACCTTGTGCTTGCTGGAATTTAATAGTGAATTCTTATTTGTTTTTAGAAAGAAAGTATTATTTGAAAAAAAATAAGAATTAAACATGAATTAATTTTAATTTTCTCTTTGAGAGAGAGACAGACAGACAGACAGACAGTGTAAGTAGTGGAGGGGTAGAAAAAGCATGGGATACAGAACCCAAAGCAAGCTCCAGGCTCTGAGCTGTCAGCACAGAGCCTGATGCAGGGCTTGAACTTGTGAACTGCCAGATTATAACTTGAGCTGAAGCTGGAGGCTCAACCAACTGAGCCCCAAGGGGCACTGAGCCTTTAGGAGGCCAGTGCCTTATCCATTAGGCCACTGGGAAGCGACAACACTGAGCCTTTAGAGTTTCAGAGAATTTACTTTTCTAAGGTTTGTCATGTATAAATATAAATAATATTTATATTTTATGAATTTTTCAGATTCATTACTGAGTTAAATGACCACTTATGTTTCAATATCACCTATTCTAACTACCACACATAAAGTATTTCATATTTGTGAGTTTTTTTTAATATCAATTATTTTTTTATTACTTTATAAAGTTTCATATTTTTTAACATATGCAATTATTTTCCATCATTTACAATACAGTAGTTGCAATGACACTC
>NW_021857790.1:0-991 GCF_006229205.1 Suricata suricatta
AGGGGCCTATGGTAAAGTATTAAATAATCTAAAAGCATTTGATCTTTTAATTCTCCATACATGCCTGACTACATGATTTTGCTGATGGTAGAATTTGTTTATAAGTTATTTTTAATTCAGTTAAAAATGTTAATTTAGGATTTACGTGCTTTATGAGGTGGATTATATTAGGGTGCTCAAAACCTATCATTTAAGACATATTTGAAAGGAAAAGGGAGGCCATTATTATTCTGAGACATTAAATTATGTGTCAAAATGAACACTTTCATGCACCTCTGTTATATGTCTTCTGAAACTACAGTTTCCAAAGTAGGGTTTACACATTTTAGGCAGTTGCAAGAAAAGGTTAGAACTTGTATTTATAGTGGTGAATGTGTGGCTGTTAGTGAACTGTCTGGTTCCTTTTTTTAAAAAAAATATTTTTTAGTGTTTATTTACTTTTGAGAGAGAGAAAGAGACAGACAGACAGACAGAGAAAACAGGATGGGCAGAGAGAGAGGGAGACACAGAATCCAAAGCAGGCTCCAGGCTCTCAGCAGGCCCATTGCATGGTTCTGTGAGATCATGACCTGAGCTGAAGTCAGACACTCAGCCAACTGAGCCATCCAGGTGCCCCTAAGTGTCCAGTTCTTGATGTTAGCTCAGGTCATGAAATTGCCATTGTGGGTTCAAGCCTGGTATTGGACTCTGTGCTGGCAGTGAGGAGCCTGCTTGAGATTCTATCTGTCCTCCTCTCTGCCTCTCCCCTGCTTGCTCTCTCTCTCTCTCTCTGAAAAAAAAACCTTATATATATTTTTTTAAGAAAATATTTTTTAATAATGTATATTCCCAATGTGGGGCTTGAGCTCACAACCCTAAGATCAAGAGTCACAGGCTCTACCAAGTGAGCTAGCCAAGAACTCGGGTAACTCATTATTTTAGATTTTATTTTTAAGTAATATCTACACCCAATGTCGGGCTCAAACTTACAACCCTGAGATCAAGGGTTGCA
>NW_021857791.1:0-991 GCF_006229205.1 Suricata suricatta
TTTTTTATTTTATCTTTCTTCTAAAAAATATTTTCACTGGGCATAAAATTCTAGTTTGCTGGGCCTTTTAGTGGAGTACTTGAAAGATTTTCTGGCTTGCAATGTTTCCAGTGAGTAATCTATATCTATTGTTCTCATTGTTCTGTATATAATGTGCCTTTTCATCACAGATTATTTTTAAGATTTTCTCTTTATCACTGGTTTTAAACAATTTGATTATGCAGTGCCTTGTTGAAGTTTTTTTGTCATGTTTCTTATACTTGGGGTTCATTGAACTTCCTGCCTCTGTGGGTCAAAATTTTAATCAAGTTTAGAAGATATTTTTAGCTATGAGTTCTTCTGATGACATTTCTTTTATTCTGTCTCTCCTCTCCTTTGCAGACTACAAACATATATTAGCATTCTAGAGGCTGTCCCACAACTCACTGATTTTCTACTCATTTTTTTCCAGTCTTTTTCCCTCTCTATGTTTTAGTTTTGGGTAGCTTCTACTATTATGTCTTCACATTTACTAATCTTTTTTTCTCTACAGTTTCTATTTAGCTATTAATCTTCCAGATCTTAACATGTACAGTCTTTCTTCTACTTTGTTGAATGTCATTATTATAAAAGTTTAAGATAGTTGTCCCTTACTGTTATCATCTGTGCCTTTTCTTGTTCTGTTTCTACTGATTGATTTTTCTGACCATGGGGGACTGTGTTTTCCTGCTCCTTTGCATGTCTGGTGATTTTATATGCCATATATTATGGTTTTTATTCTTGAATGTGCTGGACATTTTTATATTCCGCAAGTATTCTTGAGCATTTTTTTCTGTGACACAGTTAAGTGACTTGGAAACCATTTGGTGTGTGTTTTTAATCTTTGTTAGGTGGTATGAGGGCAGCATTTAGTTTAGAGCTAATTTTACCCACTCTCGAGGCAATAAATACCCTTCTGTGTCCTCTCCTTCGTGTCCTTTGAATTGTGAGGTTTTTCCATTCTGGCTGGTGC
>NW_021857792.1:0-991 GCF_006229205.1 Suricata suricatta
ATAAATGCCTATACTGTTTCTGGTTTCAAGTTTTTTGTTTTTTTGTTTTTTTTTCCAAATCCATTGTTGGCAAGCCCATTCACTACTGGATAATGGTAGAAAGGCAATGATTGTATGATCATATGGATTTTTGTTCTTAGTCCTTGTTTAGAAGTCAAGTAGTTTAGATGACCTATTGATTAGTAGAGTGAGTAGCAGTTATAAGTCAGTTGGGAATGAATTGATATTTCGAACAAAATACAAAGATAAATACATTTAAAAATCACTTGTAGGAATATGACAGTGTAGAAAATCAATGAGTACTTTTATCTCTGTAGAAAAATTAAAATGTAACAATAAATCTAGAAACTGTTTTTAGATAAAAAATTATAAGATCACATTTTAATTTATTTATTTAAATTCAAGTTCGTTAACATACAATATAGTATTGGTTTCAGGAGTAGTACCCAGTGATTTATCACTTACATATGACACCCAGTGCTCATCCCAACAAGTGCCCTCCCAGTGCCCATCACCCATTTTAGCCCACCTTCCCACCCACCTACCCTCCAGCAACCCTCAGTTTGTCCTCTGTATTTAAAGTCTCTTATGGTTTGCCCCATCTCTGTTTTTATCTTATTTTTCCTTCCCTTAATATGTTCTGTTTCTTCAATTCTGCATATGAGTGAAACCATATGATATCTATCTTTATCTGACTTATTTCACTTAGCATAGTACCCTCCAGTTCCATCCATGTTATTGCGAATGGCACGATTTCATTCTTTTTGTTCTTTGTTAATTCATTTATATCACAAATACTACTTGGAAACATTTTAACACTAACCTTTTAATCTGATAAAGACTGTCTTTATCCCAGAAATAGCCTACTGAATCCTGCAAGAAACAATACCTTACATTATACCTAAGTTCATAATTAACTTAGTGGCCAGCATGAATCGGGTATATAATACATATGGATAAATTGGGACATTAAATTTATTAAAATTAATTG
>NW_021857793.1:0-991 GCF_006229205.1 Suricata suricatta
GTACCAAAAAATAAGAATATAAATTTTACATTTTGTTCCATCATATTTGGTTTACTCAAAATGACATAGATTTATACTTTTCTATAGTGTTAACTGTATGCCAGCATCACATCTGAATTATCATCTGGATTATTTTTCTCTAAAAATAAAAAATATATATATATAAATTTCATGGAATGATGTCCAAAGATTTTACATCAGAAAAGAATTCTGAATTGAATTCTTTCAACTACAATGTTCAAAATACAAGCGAGAGCCATGTAATTAGAACTTTAAAGTTTTAATTCATGTGAATATGTGAGCTAGACTTAAATCCTGTACATTTCGTGATTCCAAGATACAGTTGTTTACTAAAATCTTTAATTATATGAGCCTTTTAAAACATTTTTCAGTTATCAAAGCAAAATGCCCAAGTTTCATGTTAAACCTTCACAGAAGCAAATCTGGAGGACTTACAACTGACAAGAAGAGTGTTCATTTTTCATGACTCAGCCCACTGTCTGAAGTCAAAGATGCCTCTACTTCTGCAATCTCTGAAGAGTATTGATTCTCACTGCATTTTTACTATGGTAAACTTTACATTTTGTTCCAATGCAAAATCAGGCATGATCTTAAGAAAAGATTTGTTATTTTTCATGAGCAATGGAAGAAATTGAACTCAACAGCAGATATTGCAAAGACACCAAATTTTCCTGAGACACCGTCTTCAAACATTGAAAGAAATAAATACATAGTTAAACACACTGTAGATATAATTACATGAACATTTAAGTCTCAGAGGGGAGAAAAGTTAACACATTCAAAGCAAGAGAATGTTGCTTTAACATAAGAGGTAAAATGCTCCTTAAAAAATAAAAGCAAAGAGAAATGAATGAATATCAGATACCAGATTAGAGGACTAATCTTTCAAAAAAGAAAGGGAAACCTAAACTTACAAACTAGCACAGCACAAAATTTGTGAAACTGAGAAAAATAATTATGATCTATGAAA
>NW_021857794.1:0-991 GCF_006229205.1 Suricata suricatta
GCACCAGCCAGAATGGAAAAACCTCACAATTCAAAGGACACGAAGGAGAGGACACAGAAGGGTATTTATTGCCTCGAGAGTGGGTAAAATTAGCTCTAAACTAAATGCTGCCCTCATACCACCTAACAAAGATTAAAAACACACACCAAATGGCTCCCAAGTCACTTAACTGTGTCACAGAAAAAAAAGCTCAAGAATACTTGTGGAATATAAAAATGTCCAGCACATTCAAGAATAAAAATCATAATATATGGCATATAAAATTACCAGACATGCAAAGGAGCAGGAAAACACAGTCCCCCATGGTCAGAAAAATCAATCAGTAGAAACAGAACAAGAAAAGGCACAGATGATAACAGTAAGGGACAACTATCTTAAACTTTTATAATAATGACATTCAACAAAGTAGAAGAAAGACTGTACATGTTAAGATCTGGAAGATTAATAGCTAAATAGAAACTGTAGAGAAAAAAAGATTAGTAAATGTGAAGACATAATAGTAGAAGCTACCCAAAACTAAAACATAGAGAGGGAAAAAGACTGGAAAAAAATGAGTAGAAAATCAGTGAGTTGTGGGACAGCCTCTAGAATGCTAATATATGTTTGTAGTCTGCAAAAGAGAGGAGAGACAGAATAAAAGAAATGTCATCAGAAGAACTCATAGCTAAAAATATCTTCTAAACTTGATTAAAATTTTGACCCACAGAGGCAGGAAGTTCAATGAACCCCAAGTATAAGAAACATGACAAAAAAACTTCAACAAGGCACTGCATAATCAAATTGTTTAAAACCAGTGATAAAGAGAAAATCTTAAAAATAATCTGTGATGAAAAGGCACATTATATACAGAACAATGAGAACAATAGGTATAGATTACTCACTGGAAACATTGCAAGCCAGAAAATCTTTCAAGTACTCCACTAAAAGGCCCAGCAAACTAGAATTTTATGCCCAGTGAAAATATTTTTTAGAAGAAAGATAAAATAAAAAA
>NW_021857795.1:0-991 GCF_006229205.1 Suricata suricatta
AGTTTATGTCACCTGTTCCAAAGAATCTAACCCTGTCAAATAGGAATATGGAGAGATGGATGGATCAAGAGATTATGAAAATCACTCCTGTGCCACACAGCGGCACCATCAAACCAATTGACTCAATATATGAAACGAAAACAACAGAAGCTTCTGTCTTTTGTAATGTTCCATTTTGCAAAAGCTGGGATTTATTCCAGTCCCACTTCACTTTACCTCCTTGTTTGAGACGTTACATTCCAGCAAACGATGTAGTTATCCGTGCTAAAGGAAAGGAGGAGGGGCAGCAGCCAAGCGATTGGCAGGTGAAAGCTTGTGGGTGGGATATGGCAACATTGTACCGTAAGACTGCAGCAGCCCCTCAAAGCCATTGTAGCCTCCTGAACCAGGCCAGAGCTGCTCCGCTGAGCTCTCAAGAGATGAGTCTGATGTGAGGGGACAGCTGCAGGGCTTTATTGTGCCGTTAGTTGTGTAATTAGAAAACAGCTCCCAAGGGAAGAAATAAACAAGAATTTCCTACTATAAATATTTTTTAATATGACACTCCACGCCCACATACTCATGTATAAATTTAAGGTGTACTTTTAAAACGTTATTTACTCATTAAACTGACTACTATTTTCTCTTGTCTTGCAGCAGTGAAGTCGGAGCAGAAGCTGAAAACACAGGCCATGCTGAAGATTTCTGGAATGCTGGTGCTAATCACTTGCTAGATTTAGTGTTTAATCTTTTTTTCTGTATGACTGTTCCCTTGGTGAACTGCAGTGCAAAAGTGGAAGTTAAAAAAAAAGGTCCTGCAGGCATATAACAGCACAGTATCCTACTAACCTTCCACCCAGGAAAGATTTATCCACAGCTTCTCGTACCACAGTTAGAGCCTTTAATGCCTTCTATTAAGCCTGACAGCAATACTAAAATGCCCCTATATTTAGCAACTGAATAAAGAAGAATCATGGGTAAATAGAGAGCAGTTGTGACTATTTTTCAACAC
>NW_021857796.1:0-991 GCF_006229205.1 Suricata suricatta
GGAACACTGAGAGCTGTGTGCATGTGCAAAAGGCAAACCTCCCTTCTCTCCATTTTTCCCCTCCCCTCAACTCCTGGCCCCCTCCCTGCCCCACTGTGCCATGAATCTCTGTCCTGGATTTCCAGGGATTTCAGGGGTGAACTCTGGGCTCAACAGAGGCCCTTCCATTGGCATCCACGCACAATGGGGGGATGCCTTCAGATCAGATGATAGTAGAGCTAAAAACAGAGCTAATTCCCCTTCTCAGCTTTAACTCCAGTGGATCCTTTTTAAAAAAGATTTTAATATTTATTTTTGAGAGAGAGAGAGAAAGAGGGAGAGAGGGAGCGAGCAGGGGAGGGGCCAGGAAAGAGGGTGACACAGAATCTGAAGCAGGCTCCAGGCTTAGCTGTGAGCACAGGGCCGGATGTAGGGTTTGAACTCCTAAACGGAGAGACCATAACCTGAGCCGAAGTCGGACGCGTAACTGACTGAGCCGCCCAGGCGCCCCAACTCCAGTGGATCCTTCACCAATCCACGGTGACTAACCTCTGCACAAAACTCCACGCGCTCCAGACCCAAGAATGATAGCAATTGTACCTTCTGTGATGATCACACCCAAGAGCTTAGCCAAACAATACTCTGTTATGAATAGAAGGACACAGAAGGAAAAGCTATTTTTTTCAAGCCTAGCATGCTCTGCTTTTATTTATTTATTTTACAAGAAAACTTCCTTAATTTCTTTTTCTTTTCTTTTCCTTTCCGCTCCCCTCCTCCCCTCTCCTTTTCTTTTCTTTTCTTTCACCAGAGAAGCAGCAGCGAAAATGTGCCACAAAAATGTGCTGCTCTAGGTTGTCAGACAAAGCTAGACAGTTTCTGTTCACGTGGAAGGGCTCTTTTGGCGCGTTATCTCCTTCTCGTGCCCTTGGGACATGCCACGGGGAGCTGGTTAGCCCAGGGAGGCCTGGGCAGAGAGACCGGAGCCCTGGGCATTGCCTGGGGAATGAGCTGC
>NW_021857797.1:0-991 GCF_006229205.1 Suricata suricatta
GGTATTAAGGCCCCTGATCTGAGAGTGACTTCTCAAGTAGCAATTCTCAGCTGTTGGCTATGGAGGGGACTGGAGGGGGGTGGGGAGCAAAGCCAGAACCCTCTTTGAAAAACAGTTTCATCTTTCTTTGTGTCACCTTGTTTGAGGAGCAATGAAATCCAATTATCCTTTACAATGATTTGTGAAGTAGCAAATGGAGTTGACATCTGTTCAGCAAATTCCAAAGACAGCCCATTTTTATTTTTTTCCCCATGGAACTGAAGTCATCACAGATTTTTGTCCTTTGGCCTTCCTTCAGTCCCTTGCTGAAGCCTTGTGATTGTCTAAGCAAGGTTGATTTTAAAAAACTAAAGGGAGAGGAACAGGGGATAAGAACAGAAATAACTTTTCATCATGCAGTGGGAGGAGCAGTGTTTGGCCCTGAGCATTTCATGTGGAGATCAGGATAATTAAGCAACCAGCAGCTCTGCGGCAATCTATTCACTTATTAATTTAACTATGTATATTTATTGAACCTCTAATGTGCCAGGTGTTTTCTGGTAATGGTGGACAGGGATGTGACTAAAACACACAATTTCTCGACTTTCATGGAGCAGTAAACACTAAAGATCTAAATATACATGTAAGGTAATTACTGACAGTGAGGACCGCCACTGAGCATGTAAGAGAGGTCACTGTGATCAAGAGAGGAACAAGTGATGTTCCTTTGGGGGCAGACAAGTCAGTTGACTTGCTGAGTTACTTTCCAGGATGGAGTCCTACACTGAGGAGAAACTGCTCTAGGACAACAGAGATGAAGGCAGGAGATGGTTTAAATCAAAATGAGGGAGAGGAAAAGAGCCAGGACATCTCAGAAAGCAGAAAGCACTATTTTTTTTTTAACCCTATACACCTAGAACAAGAGAAAGGTCTGTGAAGTTTGAGAAGCTTTTCTGATTCCTGTCTCTTTCTAAAAGTTCTGAAAAATGAATTTCAAATAAAAATATCTGCA
>NW_021857798.1:0-991 GCF_006229205.1 Suricata suricatta
CTTCCGGTTCTGTGTCTCCTCCTCTCTCTGCCCCTCCCCCTCTCATGCTCTGTCTCTCTCTGTATAAAAAATAAATTTAAAAAATATTTTAAAAAATGAATAAAACATTAAAAAAATTTTAATAATCTGTAAAACACTTTTTTATTTTTTTAATGTTTACTTATATTTGAGAGAGAGAGAGAGAGAGAGAGAGAGAGAGAGAGGGAGGGAGGGAGGGAGAGGGAAAGAGTGTGAGCAGAAAAGAGGCAGAGAGAGAGGGAGACACATAATCCAAAGGGAGCTCCAGGCTCTGAGCTGTCAGCACAGAGCCCAACGTGGGGCTTGAACTCATGAGCCAGGAGATCATGACCTCAGTCGAAGTCAGATGCTTAACCAACTGAGCCACCCAGGTGCCTCTGTAATACATTTTTTGTGATGACTACTGGGTGTCATACATAATAAATGAATTGCTGGGTTCTAGTCCTGAAGCCAGGACTACACTTATGTTAACCAACTTGAATGTAAATAAAATAATAATAATAATATTGTAATATTGTATAGCAATAGATGGCAATTACAATTGTGGCGAGCATAGCATAACATATAGAGTTGTTGAATCACTATATTACACACCTGAAACTAACACAATATTGTATGTCAACCATACTTCAAATAAAAATAAAAATTTTAAATATACGTATAATGAGAAAAAGAAAGAAAATGTGGTATACACATAAACACACACAATGAAATTCTATTCTTTAAAAAAAAAAAAATAAAAGGAAATCCTGCCATTTGCTACATCATGGATGGACCTTGCGGGTATTATGCTAAGTAAAACAAGACAGAGTGAAATAAGCCAGACAGAATGGTATCAATTATATGCAGAATCTTTTTTTGAATTTTTTAAATTATTTTATTTAAAAACATTTTTTAATGTTTATTAATTTTTGAAAGACAGAGAGAAACAGAGTGTGAGCTGGGAAAGGGTAGAGAGAGAGGGAGACACAGA
>NW_021857799.1:0-1962 GCF_006229205.1 Suricata suricatta
TCACTTGTTTTTGTGGATTCTATTTTGTTTAATTCTGCTCGGATCTTTATTATTTCTCTTCTTTTGCTGGGTTTGGGGTGTTCTTGCTGCTCCCTTTCTAGTTTCCTTAGGTGCTCTGTTAGGTTTTGAGTTTGTGCTTTCTCTGATTTGTTGAGGTAGGCCTGTATTACAATGAACTTTCCTCTTAAGACTGCCTTTGCTGCGTCCCAGAGAGTTTGAATTGCTGTATTCTCATTTTCATTCATCTCCATATATTTTTTAATTTTCTCTCTAATTGCCTGATTGGCCCAATCATTCTTTAGTAGGGTAGGTTTTAACCTCCACATTTTTGGAGGTTTTCCAGACTTCTTCCTGTGGTTGATTTCGAGTTTCATAGCATTGTGATCTGAAAGTGTGCATGGTATGATCTTAATTCTTCTGTATTTATGGAGGGCTGTTTTATGACCCAGTATGTGATCAATCTTGGAGAATGTGCCATGTGCACTCTAGAAGAAAGTGAATTCCCTAGCGTCAGGATGCAGAGTTCTAAATATATCTATCAATTCCCTCTGCTCCAGTGTGTCATTCATATCTATTGTTTCTTTAGTGATTTTTTGTCTGGCTGAGCTATCCATTCTTGTAAGTGGGGTATTAAAGTCCCCTGCAATTAACACATTCTTGTCCATAAGTTTGCTTTTGTTTGTGATTAATTGTTTTATGTATCTACGAGCTCCCAAATTTGGCACATAAATGTTTACTATTGTTAGCTCTTCTTCATGTAGAGTCCCTGTAATTATTATATAGTGTCCTTCTTCATCTTTTGTTACTGCCTTTATTTTAAAGTTCAGTTTGTCCGATATAAGTATGGCTACTCCAGCTTTCTTTTGGCTTCCAGTCACATGGTAGATATTTCTCCATCCCCTTACTTTCAATCTGAAGGTGTCTTCAGGTCTAAGGTGAGTCTCTTGTAGGCAGCAAATAGATGGGTTTTGATCCATTCTGCTACCCTGTGTCATTTGACTGGAACATTCAGTCCATTGACATTCAGTGTTATTATTGAAAAATATGGGTTTAGATTCATTGTGTTCCCTGTAGAGTGCATGTTTGTAGTGATGTCTCTGGTACCTTTATTCCTTGCTACGTTTCCCTCATAGAGTCCCTCTTAAGATTTCTTGTAGGGCTGGTTTGGTGGTGATGAATTCTCTCAACTTTTGTTTATTTGGGAAAACCTTTATCTCTCCTTCTATTTTGAATGACAGGCTTGCTGGATAAAGGATTCTTGGCTGCATGTTTTTTCTGTTCATCACATTGAAGACTTCCTGCCATTCCTTTCTGGCCTGTCAAGTTTCAATCAATAAGTCTGTAACCACTCTGATAGGTTTCCCTTTGTATGTCAAGGCCCTTTTCTCCCTAGCTGCTTTCAGAAGTCTCTCTTTGTCTTTATATTTTGCCAGTTTCACTGTGATATGTCGTGCTGAAGATCGGTTTATGTTACGTCTTAGGGGAGTTCAGAATGTCTACTGAATTTCAATGTCTTTCTCTTTCCCCAGATAGGGGAAATTTTCATGTATAATTTGGTCTAGCACGCCTTCAAGCACTCTGTCTTTGTCTTCCTTTTCAGGAGCTCCTATGATACGGACATTGTTCCGTCTGATTGTATCACTCAGGTCTCTGATTCTCCTTTCATGCTCCTGAATCATTTTCTCTTTCTTTTTCTTGGCCTTCTCTTTTGCTATAACTTTGTCTTTTAATTCACTTATTCTCCTCTCTGCTTCTTCAATACGTGCATTGGCAGCCTCCATCTTATTATTCATCTCATTTAGAGCCTTTTCTAACTTGTCAGAGCTATTTTGAAGGTTCCTAGTCTTTGTATCAATATCTTCTCTGATAGCTTCCGTGTTTTTTTCAAGCCCAGAAATTAATTTTATGACAATCGCTATAAATTCTTGTTGAGTTATGTTGCTTATGTCTGTTTTGAGCAGT
>NW_021857800.1:0-991 GCF_006229205.1 Suricata suricatta
AAAAAGTACAAAGAAAAGATGCTGGAGAAGTAGGCAAGGCTAGATCACATCTTGTTAAATGAAGATTGGAGGCCTTAAAGGGAAAACAGAAGTTGCAGGTGACTTGACTAAGTTTGTTTTATATTTGAATTATCTTTAATTCTAGCTGCTGTGAGAAGAGTAGATGAGGATATACTGCTTAGGTTAATACATATGTAGTAAAAGTATAAAGAAATGCAAGAGAACAATAAATTCAACTGGTGATTACCTCTGGTAAGGAGGCCCACAGTGGAGGTTGGCAGAAGGAAGATGGCATCAGGTAAGGCAACACAGAAGCCCCCCAGCTTTACTGGTAATATTTTATTTCCTAAGCTGCAAGGTGGTTAAGCATTTATTGTAGTAATACTTCCTACATCTTCTGTATTAAACATCTCATATTACTGACCTCATTTAAAAACAAGAGTGAATGAGGAAAGACCATTTATAATAGATTCTAACAGTCTTAGGATAAGGTGGCCTGCCTAGATTAGGATGGGGAGACTAAAGGTAGAGAGAAACCACAAGAGTTTAGCCTCACTAAGTTGTTGATGGAGCCATTTAATAAAATCGTACATTGAAGAAGGTCTAGGTTTGGAGCCAAGATCAAGAGGTCAGTCTGCGCAACTCAATTCAAAGTACCTCTGAGAGTGGTTAAGTGGAGACATTGAGAAGGCATCTGGGATCAGAAAAAAAGTTTGAACTACAGACAAAAATTTGGGAGCATTCAAAATACATGTGGTAACTGAAGCCAGAGAATTGATTAGATTAGAGATCAAGACTTGAGAAATACCACAAATTAAAAATCTGGTAGAAGAGGATGGGGGATGGGGAACTTGAATAGCCCAAGACCAAGAAGGGAAAATTAAAACCCAAGAGAAAAGAATACTTCAGGAAGGACACTTCTGAATCTAAATAAACACCTATTCTGAAATAGGCAATTAGAAATCTGAGGTCCAAGAATGAGTCAAAGGGA
>NW_021857801.1:0-991 GCF_006229205.1 Suricata suricatta
GAAGGCCCCCGTGCTCTGCAGGGCCAAGAGGGCCTGGCTGGGGGGCATGGGACAGCCTTGGACGCTGGTCCCAGGATGCTGTCCTACTTGGGCTCCGTGGCCACTGACAGGCCAGCTTGCCAGGACACTCCGGTGCTGCCACGCCTGTCCTCCTCAGCATCTCTCGTTTCGTTTTGGCCTGACATCCAGGCATCTTCGTGCTGCCAGTTGGAGGCCCCGACAAGGTCTGTCCTGTGTCTGGTCTCCGGAAGGGAGCTGCCCTCTGTAGAAACAGGCCCCGGCGGTGCCCCCCTCGCTCACACACCTGCCACAGGGTGCTGGGAGGCTGCCTTCCACCCGGACGTGTGCGCCGGCCACGCCGAGCACCCACCCAGGGACACCCCGCAGCACCGGCCACGCCGAGCCTGGTCTTCCCTAAATGTTCAGGGTTCCCAGTGCTACAAGCTGACCCCTTCGGTTGGGGCGTGGAGGGTCGTGCCCCAGCCACCGACTGAGCGGCGGGGGAGCACGGCTTGGCTCGCTGCTGCGTCTCGCTGAGCTGGGAACTTCGGCTAGGGCACGAGGGCGTCTGCTGGCGGTAAATGACACCGTCTGCCCTGAGCAGAGGATTTCCCTCCAGCTCCCTGTGGTCGCAGGGCGATGGGACCCCATCTTCCCTGCACCCCCAAGCCGGAGGCCGTGTCCCCCTCCTCCCTCGTCCAGGGTCAGCAGCGCACGCGGCGGATGCCTGGTGGGACGGAGCGGAGAATCCTTCCCGAGGGCGCATGCGGGGTCGCCTTCCTCCTGAGGGTCAGCGGCCTGGCCAAGCCCCCTGGGGGGGGGGGCGGGAAGAGGGCACTGCATGAACGCTTTGCCTTGTGAGCCCTTCCTCCCTGAGTCCGTGGCATCCAGACACTGCCTCAGAGGACTCCAGACCTGAAAACCAACACAAATCCCTTATGATTAGATGAACTGTTTCAGAAAAATCATAGACAGGTGCATCAGGTCCGGT
>NW_021857802.1:0-991 GCF_006229205.1 Suricata suricatta
TGAACCTGGATAAAATCCTAGAGCCAATTTTCTTCTGTTGCTGTGAATGACATTATTGGCACAGGGGTGAAATTTGCATATGAGCTGTATATTAGATAATATTCCTATATCGATGTTAGTTTGTTACTTTTTATAATTGTACTGTGGTTATGTATTTCAGTGTCCTTGTTAGCAAGCACACATACACACAGATAGGAAAACAAAAATAAGACAAATTTGGTTAAATATTAACTGGGAAATCTGGGTATAACCAGAGTGCTTTGTAGTATTGTTTATGACTTTCCTATAGGTCTGAAATTATTTCAGCATATGAAGTTGTAGGAAAATGTCATGATACCAAAGAATAATGAATCATAGATGAGAGATTAATTATATACTACTTTTAGTGAAAAAAGCAAGGTTTAAAACTATATATAGATATCAGCATATATTTCCATAAAATGCTAGAAAGAAAAATATTAATATTTAGCTCCAAAGGATGGGATTGTGTCTGATTATAACTTTTCTTCTTTATATACTTCCATATTATCCAAATACTACAATAGATATGCATTATTTTTATCATCAGAAAAAAACTGTTAAACATATTTTATAAGTAATTATATAGTTTAAGGCCAAATATCCATCTCTTGAAACTTAACATGTATTGTATTCTTTTTTCCTTTTTCCTCTGATAATTAACATGTACTTGAGCTCCACTGAAGACTGTTTTAACTATTAAAATAACTTGCTTCTGTGACTATAGTCACAGACAGTGCAGCTTTGAATTCCTTATAATCGTAATTTGGAGAAAGTAAGAATGGCTAATAATTAAGTATAGAAAAGTATGAGTGAAATGGACTTGGGTTCAAATCTATTTACTAGCTCTGCAACCTAAGACAAATAATCTAATTAAGTTAAAATGAGATCATTAGGATGGGCCCTAACACAGCAGAACTGGTGTCCTTAAAAGAAAAGGAAATGTGAACATGGACAGGTACAGAGGGAAGAC
>NW_021857803.1:0-991 GCF_006229205.1 Suricata suricatta
GGAGTCTTAACCGACTGAGCCCCCCAGGCGCCCCAAAACTTCCAGTTATAAAGTACGTCAAGGGGTTGAGGAGCACAGCATAGGGAGTATATAGTCCATCATGCTGTTGAAAACACAAAGGAGCCAGCCTACGGTAAACCAGATTTCCCTGCTTGCTCAGATGGGTTTGCACATACCAAGTCACTTATTTAACTATATCCTGCTCGTCTCCAGCCTGCACCTGTACCCACACATCCACACCCGCAGGGAATTTCATCATAGAACTTCTCTGTCCTCGGAACTCAGAGCCGGCTTCAAGTCCCCCGGATCTGCCTTGTGATTTCTAACTTGCTGGTCCTGACCCAGTTGTCCACTAACAAAGAGGTGTCATGGTAGCTTCCGGGGCCCCAAGACCAGCTGGAAGGTGAGTTTCTTACAGCGCTGGCGGGAGGGCGGCCGGGCACATACTCCAAAAGGCTCCCCACTGGGCCTCCCTACAGTACAGATTCTGGAGTTTCCTGGAAGGAAGACAGCAAGCGTGGTCCAAGCTGAGGGCAGGAAAGCCCACAAGGGGGAATGTGCATGTCTTGTCCTTGCTTGGGTCTGTGGGTTGAATTAGATTCCCCCAGGGGACGCGTCAAGCCCTCACCTTCAGCCCCCGGAATGTGATCTTATCTGGAAATAGGGTCCCTGCAGGTGAAATGAAAGATGAAGGCTTCCTGGGGGGCAGTGTGCCCGAAATGTGCTGGCCGGGTGTCCCCGTGGGGAGATGGCGTGGAGAACTGAGGAGGGACTGGGAGATGAAGGCCGTGATGCGGCTGCACGCAAGGAGGGCCCCGGACCAGCGGCCACGGTCAGGGGCTCAGAACGCGAGAGGAAGCAGTCCACCCAGCGCCCCCGGAGGGCAGGCACAGCCTGCTGACACCTGGATCGCGGACTCCTGGCCTCCAGAGCTGTGAGGCAGTAAATCCTCGATGTCATCAGCCTCCCAGATTGCGACACTTTGCTGGGA
>NW_021857804.1:0-990 GCF_006229205.1 Suricata suricatta
CTTTATTTTTTCTGAGGTTGAAAATTTTGCTTTTCTCATTTTCTTTATTAAATCATACGGAAGTGACTTCTGCAGGAGGTTGAATGGTCATTTGTTTCCATACGGAACATCAGTAGAACTAATAGCTAAAAAAATTTCATCAAGTTTCACCATCTTTTTCTTTTAAAAGGCAGTTTATAGCACTTACATTTATTATGGCTACTAATATACTTGAACTTATTCCTAACATTTTAATTTTCTAATTGTCCTGCTTTTAAAATTAAATTTTAACTTCATTTTCTATTAAGTTCGTATTTCCCCTTCATTTTACTTCTTAAAAATTGTACTGCTGATTTATATTAGTGATAATTTTAAAACTAACATACATGATTCCATAAATTCTAAAGTTAATATCTCTACCACCCTCCTAAATAATTATTTCTTAAATATTTATTTATTTTTGAGAGAGAGAAAGAGAGCAAACAGGGGAGGGGCAGAGAGAGAGAAGAATCCCAACCAACCTCCACAATGTCAGCAAAGAGCCTGATGTGGGGCTCACACTCATGGTCCTGTGAGATCCTAACCTGAGCTAAAATCAAGAGTCTAACACTTAACTGACTGAGCCACCCAGGTGTCCCACTAAATAATTATTTTAATGTCTTGTTGGCCATATTTCCAGAAAAGAAACTCTAGATAGTACTTACTACTTTTATAGTTTGTACCTTAAACGTCTTAATAGTATCATTATTTGATTATATAGTATGCAATAGATTGTAAATTCCTTCAGAATGCACATACATCTGCCTCATTTCCCCCCCTTCCAAGTGCCTTTGAAGAATCCTTGCATAAAGAAAACATCCATAATACACTGTTGTTGAAGACTTATGGCTGGCTGTCCTAACTTCTGGAGGATGGCAAATCTGTGAAGTGCCAAGCTTTGGACGATACGAAATAAAAGGGATTAAACACATCAGCCTGCTGTCATTAAGATATTACTTATTTCAGTTACCT
>NW_021857805.1:0-990 GCF_006229205.1 Suricata suricatta
AAACACTGATTAGGCAGACTAGTGTGTGCTTAGTCCCAGTCTAGTACCACATATGCCTAAACAAAAGTCTGGAGATGGAAATTTACATGGTATCTTCCAGAAAGAGCAGGTCTATACTATGAACTCCTTCCTGAAAGCCTATCCCACAATCCCACATAAAAGTATCAATCAGCACAGTAATCTTTTAAATGTTCTTAATTACTATGCAAATGTGCATATCTTATATTGTTGGCAATGTTCTCCAAATGTTAAATGCTAAATAAACAGGCAATACTAACATACGATTGTCTATTATATCTAAAGTATATTTTGAAAAATAATACAAGCTATCTTGGTAAGCTAAGCAGTCTGAAAAATACTTTATTTAATAAATAATTAAGACACCAGATTCCAATCTCTCCAGCTCAACTAGTGGTCATAGCTGATGATGTTAGAATAAAATCAGTTTCTTAAATACACTTTAAAATTTATCAGATGCTACAAATAATGCCAAGAGTGTATCAACCAAAATGAAATGCCATTTCATGTAGGACATCCTCATTATGAAGCTCAAGACAGGTTCATGTTAACCCGTCAAATAGTCTAGCATTCTAGTAGTTCTAATTGCTTGTTTTTCTTTCTTTTTTAATGAAGCAACAGTCTCTTATAAAACCTCATTTAAGTACATAGAACAAACTAAAGCTTAACAGGATATCTTGTTTTAAATCACAGATCTCTAACAGTAAAACCGTTTCCTTATAAAGCTAGGAAAAACAGCAAATGAGTAAGACTTGGGGTCTTAGGACGGGATGTAGCTATTATAGAACCCTGACGTTTTCATGAGAAAAAAAAAAAGTACTATTCTCTACTCCTACCCCCTGTAGAATAATATATATTTCCTTACTTCTGCTAGTGCTAGGGAAGGGAAGGGAAGGGAAGGGAAGGGAAGGGAAGGGAAGGGAAGGGAAGGGAAGGGAAGGGAGAGAAAGAAAGGCTGTTGACAACACAGCT
>NW_021857806.1:0-990 GCF_006229205.1 Suricata suricatta
TAATAGTACACTTCTATTTCTACTCCCTTAGTTTTTATATTATTATCATATATTTTCCTTTTACATATGTTATGGACCCCACAGTGCACTGTTACTATTTTTGCTGAAAGAATTGATTATCATTCAGACATTTAAATAATTAAAATAAATATCATATACCTACGATATAGTTACTATTTCCAGTGCTCTTTATTCTTTTGCGTAGATCTGCATATTTCCATCTGTTATTATTCTCTTTCTCTTGGAAGGATTGACTGTGCCAGTTATCATTCTGTAGGCTTGCTAGTGATTAATTCTTTTATCTTTTGTATACCTTCATTTTTGAAAGACAGTTTTAAGGTATCAAATTCTAGGTTGGCAGGTTTTTATTCACAGTCCTTTAAAAGTCCTTGTATTACCGTATTCTCATTTACCTATCTCCACAAAGAGAATTTTATATTATCTTAATCTTTGTTCCTCAGTATGAAACATGTAATTTTTCCTTTTGGCTGTTTTTAAGATTTTCTGTTTATCACTGGCTTTCAGCAATTTATTATGCATCTTCTTTAATTTTCTGGTTAACCCATTCATTCTTTAGAAGGATGTTCTTTACTCTCCATGTATTTGTTGTCTTTCCAAATTTTTTCTTTGGTTGGCTTCCAGTTTCATAGCATTGTGGTCAGAAAATATGCATGATATGATCTCAGTCTTTTTGTATTTGTTGAGGCCTGATTTGGGACCCAGTATGTGATCTATTCTGGGGAATATCCCATGAAATGTTCTGAATATATCTGCTACGTCCATTTCGGTTCTTAGGCACATTTGTCCTAGTAAAGAAGCACCTGCAGCTTACCGAAGTGAGCACTGTGCTACTTACCGAAGTCCCTCCATGCTGCTGGGTGGGGGGAAAATGGCACTTGCCCTCTCCCTCCATGCTAGAGAGGGGAGTTTCCACCTGCTGCTGTCCAGGAAGCCCTCACAGAAGAGCTAATAGTATCCATTTGGGTGTCC
>NW_021857807.1:0-990 GCF_006229205.1 Suricata suricatta
AAGCATAATGTTATAAACTAAGATTCCAGGGAGGGAGGAGCCAAGATGGCGGAGAGGAAGGAAGCTCTGTAAACTTCGTCTACCCCATCTATCGAACTGAGAAGGACATTACTCTCATCTGCAAGAGCGGAAGGAGTAAATACAGACTCCAGAAAGACAACCTCAAAGATACCTGAGTGAGTGAGTGCAAACTGGGAAGACTGGAAAACGGGCCAGCCCAAGACAGGCAGGGGAGGTGGGAGCCCCAGCCCAACACAGGGCAAGCATGCAAAGCATGAGACACAAAAGGAAGAGAGAGAGAAACTAAACACGCTCATAGTACTGTCTCTGGGGAAGAGATGAAGAACATTTAACCTCACTCGGAGAGAGAAACTCTCACTCCATATATAACTGCTGGGTAGCCCAAATCCAGAACCCAGGTGGCGCAAGGGAAAGAACAGCTTCCAGCGCTGCGCCATTTTGTCAGGGAATCAGTGGCCGCAGCAGCGGCGCCAGGGTACTCACTTCGACCTCGGTTTTGGGAGTGGGAGCACGCACCTCATTTCCGCACCTCATTTCCACAGCGCATCTAGCCCCCAGCATTGGCCGCGTGAATCCCGAAATCCGGGTGGCAACAGGGAAAAAATAGCCCCCACCCCTACGCAATCCAGGCTCAGGCTGCAGTAGCTGCCAGCTCATTTCCGGCAGCGCCCTGCGCCTAGGGCAGCAGCTGCGCAAATCACAGCTGGCGTCAAGAGAAACTCATCCCTCCCCCAATGTGATCGTGATCCAGGCTGGGGGCTGGTAATCCGCAGTAGTGTCTGTGAGGGCGTGCACTTCCCCTCCTGCTGCGCACTTCACCTCAGGCAGCACACCTTGCCACAGGCAGGGGCAGCCGAAATACCTGCCTGAGCCAAGACAAACTGATCCCTCCCCATAAGAAGCCAGCCACCAAAGCAAGTACATCTCATCTGTGGTAGCATAAAAGTGGATGGACTAGAACTGTGAACC
>NW_021857808.1:0-990 GCF_006229205.1 Suricata suricatta
AAGCAGGCTCCAGGCTCTGAGCTAGCTGTCAGCACAGAGCCCGACGCGGGGCTCAAACCCACAAACTGTGAGATCATGACCTGAGCCAAAGCCGGATGCTCAACCGACCGAGCCACCCTGGTTCCCCAACACTTCATTCTTTTTTAAAACTAAGATACCATTGGGGCCCCTGGGTGGCTCGATTGGTTGAGCTTCCGACTTCAGCTCAGGGCATGATCTCTCAGTCCATGAATTTGAGCCCCGCATCAGGCTCAGTGCTGACAGCTCAGAGCCTGGAGACCTGTTTCAGACTTTGTGTCTCCTTCTCTCTTTGCCCCTTCCCTACTTACAGTCTGTTCCTGCCCCCTCAAATATAAATAAACATCAAAAAAATTTAAACTAAAATTGAGATGAAAATTGATATATTAGCGCCAGGGATGCAACACAGTGATTTACTATTTGTATATATTGAGAAATGGTCACCACAAAAAAGTATAGTGAACATCATTATCGCATGTGTGGTTAGTTTTTTCTCCTTCAGTGAGAACATTTAGGATCTACTCTCTCACCAAATTTTAAGTATACAATACAGTACTATGAACTATAATACAGTCACCATGCTTTACTTTACATCCCATGCCTTATTTACTTTATAACCGGAAGTTTGTACATTTTGACCCCCCCTCACCCATGTTATGTACTCTTGGCCATTTGTAAATCTTCCTTGGAAAACACCTATTTACACCCATTGGCTTTATTTTTTATTATTTTTTTAATTTTTTATTTATTTTTGAGAGAGGGAGACAGCATGAGCAGGGGAGGGTCAGAGAGAGAAGGAGTCACAGGATCTGAAGACAGGCTCCAGGCTCTGAGCCACCTGTCAGCACAGAGCCTGACACAGGGCTCAAACCCACGAACTGTGAGATCATGACCTGAGCCGAAGTCGGACACTCAACTGACTGAGCCACCCAGGCGCCCCTATTTTTATTTTAATTTATTATTGAGACAGAG
>NW_021857809.1:0-990 GCF_006229205.1 Suricata suricatta
GCGAATGCCATGGGTGACATATTCATCAAATATTGTTGAGAAGGAGCATAACCCACTTCAGCCCCAGGACACTGCCATGTGGAGACCTGGGCGACCACCCTGGGGCATCCCGGGGGTGACCTGGTCAAGTCGGCCTCAGCCCTGAAGCTCTCCCAGGCTTCCTGGTCAGTCAGCAGGAGATGCAGTTCATCCCGGCTCACACAGTTCCGGAAATACTTAATGATGATCTCCATGAAGCTTGTGCTCTCTAGATGGAAAGCAAAAAGCTACGGGTTGTTTTGTTTTTTATTTTTTCTGCTACACTAAAGGAGAGAGGAAACTGGGTTTTCCTGGTGGGAACCCACATCACTAAATCTGTGTATTTAGTGAGAGCTGGCCTAGGTATGAGGTAGTGAGATGCATAGACTCAGGCCTTGATCAGCTTTCATATCTGATAATCAGGTGCTACTTATGGAGACAAGGCAGGTCTCCTGACACAGCCCTGATGGCCTGAGGCTGCTATAGGAGGGGAGGTTTCTCCCTGTAGCTACCAGGGTTCACAGAGAGGGGCCAGCAAAAAAATTCAGAAAGGCTTGTGTAGCAGGCCCTGGCTCAGACCACACACACACGTGATATTGGATCCTCACAACAACATAAGGGAATACTCTCATTTTACAGGTGAGGGTAGTTAAGGCACCCAGCTCTCACAGGTGGGAGGTGGCCCAGTTCACACTGGGGTCCAGGTCAGTGGCCCAGAGGCCACAAGGTCTGAACAGGAGGAAAGGTCCTCCATTGGTAAAGCCCCACAGTCGTCCTGAGCTGAGCTGGAAGCTTGGGCAGGTCGAGCAGGTGGGAGAGTCCTCCCAGGCGGCTGGTCTACCTCCTCCCCCAGCCCTGCCTCAGGACCCCCTCCTTCTCTCCTTTCCCCTCTGCTGTCCCCCACCGCCCTCTAGGCTGTACTGGCCTCACTCGGGTCATGTGATAGGCTGCAGGGGGAGGGAGGAAGTGAGC
>NW_021857810.1:0-1962 GCF_006229205.1 Suricata suricatta
TAAACCTAACAAACCTAGGCCTATTTCAATGTTTCATCCTAATTTTAAGAGTAGCAAAATTGAAATTCTGTGGTAATCCTGAAGCCCTTGGTCCTATTATCAAAGCTGCAAATCTACTGTATTCTTAGAAGTTTCTGAGAAAAGAGAGCCCACATGTTAAATAAAATTGGGCAGTAGTATCAGAGGTCATTTATTCCTAACATTAGGAGACATTGCATATTTGCTGATTATGCTTGCGGATTTGAAAAGGGGAAATGTCTTACAGCTGGAGGAGAAGCGAGACAGCATTAATCGTTCTAAAGGGATCTCTGGAACGCTCAGTTTAGAGAAATGGTCAGTAACAGAAATTCAACAGGGACACATTTTCCTTGCAGTTGGTTTTTTTCCCAGGCACGCTGTGGTTTGATGCACTTGAGAATTCGGAAGATTCAGAAGTACTGCACAAGGACCAGCTTGAGGATGGTATTTAATCTATTTTCTGTTTTCTTTCCCATTGAAATAATGGTGTCATCTTAACATAAGAAAACCAGAGACTATCAACAATAGCAGGTTTTTATATTTTTCATTTAGATTTTAAAACGATGTACGTTTCTGGAATGCTGTCTAACTTTGATTGGTTGAAGAATGGCACTGAAGTTTTTTATCGAGAGCAGAAAGGACCCTTCACTGGAGCCAGGAGTTCAACACCCCTGCTCTGTATGCTGCTCACTGGCTGTGTGATCTAGAACACATTAGTCAGCATCTCTGATCCTTAAGGCCCTTTCCTGGTCTCAGTGCTCTGATTCCATAATGACCTAGGATTATTAACAGTAAGTCTCCTTTGTGAACTTTTCTCTTCAAAAATGTTAGGGTTTACTGGCTTTTTCCTATCTCATTCTGCATCTCTCCCCTTTGCTCTGGATAGTCAACAGTAGGGAAAAGTTCTGTGGAAAGCACTGAAATAGCAACAGCCAGAAAACCAACATGGAATCCACTGGGCTCCACTGGGCCCACATCCTGCCAAATACTTGTCATCAAGTCACCAGGAGGACATGGGAAGGAACCAATACTAGGGCAGCGGCGGCTTAGACTCGTGACTTGTGTCATTAACCTCCCCAGAGAACCCAGGCCAAGGAGGAAGTCACTGGAAGAGCCCATAGAATGCCAAAATACCGACTAGAGCAAAAATGCCCTCTGGGACGGAAGCCAATTGACTGTGTTCTGGCTGGGCTGAGAGCTGAAATGGTATCTGGCACCAGCCCCTCAATCCTGTTCCCCCAACCGCCTCAGTTACTATAGCAACTCAAGAGGGCGCCTTGAAAGAACTCTGAGGCTGGGAAATTTTATTAATTGTGAGTCCTGGAACCAGTCTGGGCATCACCCCAAATCTACAGGAAGTAGAATCCTAGACGTTGAAAAATGGCTCCTGGTGCCTACAGGCTCCAGACTTTTGAAAACCACTGTCATATGTTGCACTTTCTGGCCCTTGAGATCATGCACTAAATGTGGAATAAATGAACCGCTTGGTAGAGGACTAGCTCATGAAGAAAGTGGTTTCTAGTTACAGGTACCACGGAATAGAAACTCAGCGGTAACCATCCCCAGCTTTCTCAAGAGTTGGGCCTAAAGCCCTGGAAATAAAGGTGGCTTTAGCTCTACAGGATGGAGGTCTGTACCTTCCTCTCGTCCAGTTGGGTATAAGTTCTCTGGAATAATTACCCTTTGAAATACAGATTTATATAGCGCCCTAAATTCATTTTACTGCGTATCTTAATGTTGACCTTACACATACAGCTTTCCCCTGGCACCGAAGAGCAGAATGCAAAATGCTCTAAAATATGGATTGTAATTTCCATTAAGAGATAAAAAAATTCATTTCTTCGAAGATAAGCCATCTGCAACATAAATCACAAGGTTATTGCATTCAGAATGCAACACTACTATAATTTCGTGAACAGAGGAAAATGGTACAGCTTTCTTTCT
>NW_021857811.1:0-990 GCF_006229205.1 Suricata suricatta
GCTTAGCATGACACCCTCGAGGTCCATCCACTTTGCTACAAATGGCCAGATTTCATTCTTTCTCATTGCCATGTAGTCCTCCATTGTATACTGTAGTGCCCGCGTGGGCGCACAGAAGCAGGGACGCGAGGGCAAGGGAATGAGAAAAAGAAGAGAGAGTCAAAGGATGGGAACGGGAGGGACAACAGGAGCAGTGCCCATATTGCCACTTTATTTCTCACATGCAAGTAGTTTTATACAAACAGCCACAGCTAAGAGAAGGGTTTTTTCTAGACAAACTTTTTCTGTTCTCACAGTTATTGTTACAACATTTTCTGGGAACTTTACATCTCTTCTTATTGTTATTATAAGAGTGCCAAAGCGTGAAGGACATTGGTGCAATAACATCTTAACTCAAATGAATTAACCTCTGAGGAACTGGATCAGCCACAAGGGTTGTAAGGGCACGAGAGCTTTGCTCGATCACACTCTCCTTGCTGGCTCCTTGCTGCTGCTCACCACAGTATATATACACCACATCTTCTTGATCCATTCATCAGGTGATGGACATTTGGGCTCCTTCCATGATTTGGCTACTGTAGAAAGTGCCATTATGAACATTGGGGTACATGTGCCCCTATGCATCAGCACTTCTGTATCCCTTGGGTAAATCCCTAGCAGGGCTATTGCTGGTTCATAGGCGAGTTCTATGGATAGTTTTCTGAGGAACCTCCACACTGTTTTCCAGAGTGGCTGCACCAGTTTACATTCCCACCAACAGTGTAGGAGGGTGTCCATCTCTCCACACCCTCGCCAGCATCTATAGTCTCTTGATTTGTTCATTTTAGCCACTCTGACTGCTGTAAGGTGGTATCTCAGTGTGGTTTTGATTTGTGTTTCCCTGATGATGACTGATGTTGAGCATCATTTCATGTGCCTGTTGGCCATCTGGATGTCCTCTTTGGAGAAGTGTCTGTTCAGGTCTTCTGCTCATTTCTTCACTGTATTATT
>NW_021857812.1:0-990 GCF_006229205.1 Suricata suricatta
AAAATTTTTTTTGAGAGACAGAGAGAGAGACAGTGTGAGCAGGGGAGGAGCAGAGAGAGAGGAAGACACAGAATCTGAAGCAGGCTCCAGGCTCTGAGCTGTCAGCACAGAACCTGATGCAGGGCTCAAACACATGAACCATGAGATCATGATCTGTGGCAAAGCTGGATGCTCGACCGGCTGAGCCACCCAGGCACCCTGATAAATTTCCTTAATGGGTAGAATTATTAGTGATATTCTTCTAATATTAGAGGAAAGAGATTATTATAATAATGATAACACTACCATATTGACTTAATACTAATTGTTTTCCAGTAGGAATTGGACTGGCCATATGGTTACAAATGGTCTTTGAATGGATAAAAGATAAATGGCACCTCTGTTGAAGATGCAATGGTCTGCAAACTGTGATGGACATAGAGGAAACACTTGAGTAGGACATAGAAAATTCTTCTTCCGAATGTAGCAGGGTCTGGTAGCAACAAGTGGTGTCATCATCTGCTCTTAGAAAGTAGCTTTCTAGTTATGGAAAATGAGCACCCGGAGGAATTTAAGAACTGTACATGAGCAGAAAAAGGGAATTTCCGGGGCGCCTGGGTGGCTCAGTCGGTTAAGCCTCCAGCTTCGGCTCAGGTCAGATCTCACATTTGTGGGTTCGAGCCCCGCATCGGGCTCTGTGCTGACCGCTAGCTCAGAGCCTGGAGCCTACTTCCGGTTCTGTGTCTCCTTCTCTCTCTGCCCCTCCCTCTCTCATGGTCTGTCTCTCTCTGTATCAAAAATAAATAAAGCATAAAAAAAAGGGAATTTCCTATCATGCCCCTCAAAAGCAAGAAAATTAACTAAAAGTGTGATGCTTCCCAACAGCAGACACTCAGTCAATCCTGGGTCGTAACCACCAGGATCTGAACAAGTCCAGGGTGCACAGGTGGGTTTTGTCAGTCTGTCATCCACAGCTTCACCTGCATACCCGCGGGTCTTTATTGGAAAAGA
>NW_021857813.1:0-990 GCF_006229205.1 Suricata suricatta
TGATCTGACTTCGACCTGTTAGGAAGTGATTACAGCTGGGGAATTTGATTTCAAGCCCTCCCATGCTGGCACACCTGTTTCTCTGCCCCTGCCGTGGCGACTCCTCTCTTGGTGACAGAAAACGACTCTCTGGGAACCAGCATTGAGCAGCCTGAGCACAGGAGGTGGCCAGAAGCCAGGGGCGCCCTGTGCCCCACCCGCTCCCTTTGCGGGTAAGGTGAGTAGAAGGAGTCCGGGGCCTGTGGCTCACCCCCGGCTTCGGGGACCCACAGCAGAGCAGCTGAAGTGTTTCGGGAACACCCTCCCAGGCACAGAAAGCACTGCAAACAGTCCTCCAGGAACTCGGACTCCGTACTGAGTCTTCATTCTGGAGCAGTGATATGCTCCTTCCGCTGTTTGATGGCGCAAACTCAGAGCCGCAGACACGAGCGTCAAGACCAGGTTATGTCCGCTCCCTCGTGGGTCTCTGCTCTATCACAGCTGACCTGGACACACGGTATTATGTCAGCCAAACTGGCACTACTTGGCAACAATGTAATGCCCCGGCTGCTCTTGGTGAGACCATGTTCTCAGCCGGAGAACAAATCCTTCTAAATTCATTCTTAAACAGGGAACGGACTCAAATACAAATGGACTGACTTCGGTAAAAGGTAAATTGCTATCTTGGGCCGTGGGAAAGGACAGGCTAGTGAAAAAAGGGAAGGAGTAAACTGCATATAACTTAGTGATACGTGGGTCTGTGTTTTCGTCAGGGATTCTGCTACAAAGTAGAAATGTTGAAGACTATTTTTTTCTAGAATGAAATAAGCTTAGAAGGGGGAAGCATCACGTCTCTCAACCGTATTTGGGGAGGCTGCTCCCCACTTCCAGATTACACCTGCCTTGTGCTGACTGGTAGAAACAGCCTTCCGATCCCAACCTGAAGAAGGTCAGAGTCCACTCGCCCGAGGGGTTTGTGGCCGCCTCACCTCTCTCAGGTCCTCGCCTTGC
>NW_021857814.1:0-990 GCF_006229205.1 Suricata suricatta
TTCTTGAGATGACAATAAAAACCTGCACTTAAATGTATCACGGAACTATCCTCGAATTCAGCAGGGGTCCACATCAACTCCTTCTTTGCCCCTTGTCCTGAAACTCCTGCACATTTCGGTAGACAGGATCCAAAGACACATTCACTAAGATCAGCATCAACCCCATCATAAATATCTAGCATTGCTATGAAATTAGCTTCGATCTCACCGACCTTGTAAAAGAGTGGGCGAGGTTGTTTGTCTCTGGAAATGGAAAGTTCGTGGCCTTGACCTGGCCAAAGCATGTGTGCTGTAGGACTAGTTTCTTGGTGCCCCGACGTGTCCATGCATGGAAGGAAAACTTTCCAGACCCAAGACTGAGCGGAGGTGCGGGGCTGCCTCTGCAAGAGAGAGAGCGAGAGAGACAGCGACAGAGAGAGAGAGAGAGACAGAGAGAGACAGAGAGAGAGAGAGAGAGAGAGAGAGAGAGAGAGCCCACAGCAGCTGTAGACTGCACATAATCTTTATTTCGTCTTTCACTAGATATGAGCAGCAAAGAATATCAAAGCAAGGAAAGATCGCACAAAGGATCTTCAGACATTAGCCAGACATACGTCTGGTGGCTACGTGAAGGCAGGAAGGGAGTGTGTGTGCTTTGTCACAAGGAATGTCAGGGAGTCACAGCAGGTGTATCTAACCCTGCCATGGGGGACCGTGGTGCCTCAGATGCTGCCGCGTTCAACTGCCTAGAGACCAGAGCATTGCTGACGGTTCATCTTTTACCCCGTTCACCCCCCAGGACTTACAATATACTCTCAGGAAATAACTCCACACTCCCTCAGGCAGAAGAATGTGCCTGAGCCAATCTGCTACTTCTGCGAGGAGGATGAGGCTCCCCGGAAACAGAATCCACTCTCCCTCGACCCCAGTCTGATCCTTACCCACTGATCCCTACCTGATTGAGCTCAGCAGATGTATCCCATTGAGTCCAGAGTAGATCAAGTGCTCCCA
>NW_021857815.1:0-990 GCF_006229205.1 Suricata suricatta
GAGCGATAGAGAGATGAGAAAATATATTTTAAAGAGAAGCTCATAACAGCTGCAGCTTCCTTAACCACACCGGCTGATCGACTCCAATTCATCCACCATAACTGATTTAATATGAGAGTATAATTAGTGCTGTTGATTACTATCTGGTGCTGGATATCCCAAATGCCCCACCTTTGTGCTAATTAATCTTGAAAACTTTCCAAGCTATCCTCTGCCCTGCCTGCCTCCATTCCCTGCATCAGTACACACAGAACATTCTACTCAAACAGGGCAGCAAGAGCAGCATCACTTGGTCTTACACACAGTTAGTCCTCAGTAAATGTTTGTTCATTTGCATCACTGTTCCTTCATCACAGTAACTTTCATTAGGATGGAAAACCAAGAACCAAGACTTAGGTGTGGGTCAGCTTAACGGGCATTGATTTGAAGGCCATGCAAACTGATGTGTTCAGGTTGTTCCCAAAAAGTGATCTTTAGAAAATCCAAGGAGTCATCACCGGGGTAACTGGGTGGGAATAGTCTTCATTGAGACCCTGAAAGGTGAGGGGTTATGCCATAAGGATGTATTTATATGTCACTAATTTAAGTGAAATTGGTGGAAATGTAATAGAACTAGGCAGTGAAGCTATTAAAAATTGGGCTGAAAGACTAGACACACTGCATTATCTCTAATCTTGAATATGAACACAGTTTTTATTAAAATGGCTGTGAAATAACTAAAAGTAGGTACATTTTTAAAGGTCTGGGAACCTTTTTATTTTTTATTTTCTGTTTATTTATTTTTGAGAGATAGAGAGAGAGAGACTCTGTGAGTGGAGGAGGGGCAGAGAGAGCGGGGCACAGAGGATCCAAAGCAGGCTCTGCACAGACAGCAGAGAACCCAATGTGAGGCTTGAACCCATGAACTGTGAGATCATGACCTGAGCTGAAGTGGGACGCTCAGCTGACTGAGATGCCCAAGTGCCCCGGTAACTAAGTATATCTGATGAA
>NW_021857816.1:0-990 GCF_006229205.1 Suricata suricatta
TGATTGCACCTTGTGAAGGAACTTATTATAGGAACTTCTTTTGTGATTATGGGAGCAAACATTGCATTCCCTGAGAATCCTGTTTTTCTTATGCTTCCCCTTAAGCAAACAGGCTATGGTTCCCAGCTCACAAGAACTAACTTTTGCCTTTGCTATGCTAAAAACATTGTCTTGTTTGTGAATGCTAAAGATTCCTTCCTTTCCCATATGATAAGCATCTAAATCACCTACATCAATCACTACTGATAAAGGTTATGCAAGAGTCTTCTACAAATCTATGTTCTGAAAAATTTTTACATATCAAAGAAATTTACCATCAGAAATCATTGTCTAAAGCAAATGTCATTTCTTTGTTATTCCCCATACACTTAACCATAAATAAAGATGAGTCTCAGTCAGTGAAGAGATGCCTGCCTGGTGATCAAAAGAATCTCATGGCTCTCTCATCCCTTTCTTGCCAACACCACACATCCTTCAGGGACCCCAGGATGGGCTGGAGCTGGACTCCAGCAGACTAATGTCATGCTAAATTTGTCTTTTTCCTCTAGCAAAGTATTAACATTGAGGCAGCTTAGTCCCTTGAGGACGGTTACTCTGCGTGTCTCAAGCACTTGTCAGTCCCTTGCAAGCTGTAAGCAAATTTAATTTTTTCTACATCTTTTCCTTTGTTTTCCACATCACAAGGACAAATCCCATTCCTTTAATATGGCTGGGAGCCGCACCAGTCTTGCTGGATGATATGGTCACAGTAAGGAAATGGCAGACATTGCTCGGCTCCTGACACAGGTGACAGAAGCTGGCATCTCCTTCTGCTACTGATTGCTCATGTAAAATTAAGCCTGTTGCTATTGATTAGGCCTCACAATGTTCCAAATCAGACCGATAGTCCCCAAATGCCTCATTGGAAGAAGCATATTCCCACCTCTATAAAGAGGAAGTAAAACAAAGCACTGCAGAGGTTGAGCTTCACAAACTTAAGACATGGATAAT
>NW_021857817.1:0-990 GCF_006229205.1 Suricata suricatta
GATTTGGGAGAAGGTAAGTCATGACTGCTCTTCTGTGGCAGGCAGGTGTCTGGTCCCCTGAACATAGGCAAGAGGGGTTTGATGGAGGGCAGGTGTGTGTGCTTTGGTGGAGGGAAAGTGTAACATTTTACCAGTCATTTCTTATTTTCACTCAACTTGGTACCTCAGGTAGATAAGATCACTGCTGGGTATTCTGTACAGGTCCAGAATTTTGTTAATTCCTGTAGAAGAAGACAGCCTTCCTGACATCCTTGTGGTTATTACAGACCATTTTTTTAATTTTACAGATTTTATTATTGTCATATATTTGATGGTAGAGTCTTTTGGAAATAAGATATTAAGGAAGTATACTATATCTTATACCGATGAAAGCCAAATGTTTACAAGTAAAATGGAATCAAATAAATTTGACTTTAATGGTGTTTAAACCTCATTGTAATCCTGGTGACATGAATAAAGAATTATTACTGTTTATTTGTTTCTTTGGAAAAGTTTTCAAGACTTTGGTGACAAATAATTTATACTTAGGCTCTCATTTGCAACCATGTTTCCAATTTCAAACTTTTCTTTCCAGCTTTAATGACTGGTACACAATTGTAGATGGATGAACTGGGGATGAAACAGACACATTTACTGTCACAGAATGCTAAGTCACACTCATTGTTGATGTCTCTGCTTACCAACACTAACAGGTCTGGCCTTTTCTACTTTAGAGTCATTATTTGACTCCTGAGAGAGCATGGTGGTTAGTTCTTTATTATGGATCTCACAGTTTCAGAATTTATAACCCCAGAAACATTTCTCTCAAAAACACATGTAATACCTATCTAAACACTTTCAAAAATGGTGTTCAGTATCAGCATGGGCCCTTCTTTGAGATTTATAATCCTGATTGGTTTTTGTTATTGCTTAAAACTACATCCTTCTTAGACCTTGAGATACTTTCTAAATCTCATATCATGGAGAGAGTACAATAGTATGTATTCTGAG
>NW_021857818.1:0-990 GCF_006229205.1 Suricata suricatta
GTAAAATAGTTATCACACAGGCATAACTCACACCCTCTTGCTACAGAAAAAAATAGAATAAATGGATGGTGGTCTATGCTCTGCTTTTGATGTGCTGTTTTCTTATGAGTTTTCTGGGAGAACTCTTAAAAAGAAGGCATTCCTTTATTCTAAGAGAGTGTAAAGAAATATACTTATATAATGTATAGAAGTACAGATTAATGGAAATTTATTGAAATCTTTAGCTGCTGCCATATTTAAATTGATTTCTCTTTCTTCCAAGCCATATTTTTTAAGTGCTTCCAGGGGAAAGAAGTGTAAGCAAGGATGGGATGAGGCCACAAAAAAGTGAAGACTACAGAATCCTGAAAGAAATCCAGCTTAGGTTAAAAACAATCAGGCAGCTGTAATAACAGAAATATTAAAGCGCCAGGGTGGCTCAGTCGGTTGAGTGGCCCACTCTTGGTTTTAACTATGGTCATGATCTCACAGCTTCATGGGTTCGAGTCCTGCATTGGGCTCTGCACTGAAAGCTAGGAGTCTGCTTGGGGTTCTCTCTCTCCTGTCTCTCTTTTCTTCTCCCACTTATGCTGTTTCTGTCTCTTTCAAAATAAATAAATAAACTTTAAAAAAAGAAATATAGGGGCATCTGGGTGGCTTAGTCATTTAAGTGTCCAACTTTGGCTCAGGTCATGATCTCACAATTTGTGAGTTCAAGCCCTGTGTCAAGTTCTGTGCTGACAACTCAGAGCCTGGAGCCTGCTTTGAATCCTGTTTCTGCCTCTCTCTCTCTGGCCCTCCTCCCACTCTCTCTTTCTCTCTCTCTCAAAAATAAACATTAAAATTTTTTCAAAATATACAAAATCTTCTTTTATTAAACTTTTAAATCAACCCACAAATCTAGTTGGTTCAAGTCAGAATGGAGGATAAAAGATGCAACCACAATCCCTATCTTCAAGGAAGGAAGGTGGCAATGAGGAATAATAACACAAGTTTACACTTCAGAGCAAT
>NW_021857819.1:0-990 GCF_006229205.1 Suricata suricatta
CCCCCCCCCCCGCCCCCAGCTGAAGCCACGTGTATCACTTAGTCTCCCTTAACAGCTTCTTAACTGTAGTAGCTTCCCTGATTCATATATTCCCGGCATATTCTGCCCCTCTCAGAATGAAATCTAAATACCATACTTCGATACATAATCTGCCTCTTGCCCAATGTGTCCTGACATCCTGTAATGACCTCCCTCTCTATTCTGTGTTCTAATCAGTACCTTATACAACATAATAAGCTGTTATGAGGTCTTTCTGTTATTATACAGGACACAGTAAACTGGTCCCTGCATTTGGGCCTCTTACTGGCTGCTCTTTTTCTCTAGGTTACAATGTTCCTTCGTGTTCTTCAAGTCTATGAAAGGTCGTTCCCACCTAATTATCTTCCTCTAGCCATGTCACCCTGTTTTATTCTTTTTTTAAATGAAGTTTTAAAAAATGTTTATTTATGAGAGAGAGACAGAGAGAGAGAAACGGGGGGTGGGGGAGAGAGCAAGTGAATGCACAGGATGGGGAGAGAAGGGGAAAGAAAAATCCCAAGCAGGCTTTGCACTAGGAGCACAGAGCCGTCCACAGGGCCCAGTCTCATGAACCATGATATCGTGAGCAGAAATCAGGAGACAGACACGTAACCAGGTGAGCCACCCAGGCATCCCACCCAGTTTAAGTCTTTTTCACTTCTCATTAGTAGCTACAATGTGAATATGTTTAATCATTTTCCCCTTCCTTTAGAATATAGTCTTCATGGGAGCAGTGGCCCTGTTCGCCACACTTGCCACTCTATTCACAGCACTTTTTAAAGATCCTTCTCTGAAAGAATAAGTGAAACTGCTTTGCCATTAAATATGTAGGCCTTATTTTTTTCTTAAATTCATTCTTCATCATGAATACTTCAGAAAGAGCATCTTCCAGCAAGCTGGATAAGCAGTTTGGCTCCCGCATTCTTGTTCTGACTTCATTCACTCATCCCACTTGGCAGTACAAATCAGGGA
>NW_021857820.1:0-990 GCF_006229205.1 Suricata suricatta
GAGAGAGAGAGAGAGAGAGAGAGAGAGAGAGAGAGACAGCATAAACAGGGGTGGGTCAGAGAGAGAGGGAGACACAGAATCCAAAGACAGGCTTCAGGCTCTGAGCTGTCAGCACAGAGCCCGACACGGGGCTCGAACCCACAAACTGCGAGATCATGAACTTAGCTGAAATTGGACGCTTAACCAACTGAGCCACACAGGTGCCCCAGTAGTCTTTTGTATAGGCTTTCCTGGAGCCTTATCACCAAAAGCCTCTCTTTCTTACCTTTTTTCTTATTTGCCAACATTTCCTTATGCTGCTACTATTTCTACAGCATAAACATTAGGTGTTTCCTGTTGTGGGTTCTTAATTTCCAAAATGATAAGGCTTGGGAGAAAAGCAACCACTTTTGGGGGTTGGACCTCGCTCTCTTTCACTCCATCCTCAGCTACTGAGGCCTCCTCAGGTTTTTCTGGGATATCTTTCCTCTGTTGCTGTTCTTATCCCCACCTTGCCATGGTATTTATTCCTTCGTGCCTGTCTCCATTTTTTCTTAATTGAGAAATGGCTGGGAATTAAGATTTGTTAGAATTCTGGAGGGAAAAAATGCAAGAGTCCACTGGATTTTCCACTGTTGAGTGTTTTGACTTAATTGAAGTTTACTTAATCTAAAATTCGCCAAGTGAAAATGAAAACTTTAATGATTTTTAATAAATTTGTAGAAATTTCCCACAGTATTCACAATCTAAGTTCACACCATTTGTGTTACCTCAGTAAAGTCCTTGTGTTCTTTTGGAGTCCAGCTCACTTTCACTGTCAATCCCAGCCAACCACTGTGCCGCTTCTGTTCTATCGTTTTGGCATTAAATTAAATTAATTAATTAATTAATGTATTTTTAAATTAATAATTTATTGTCAAATTGGTTTCCATACAACACCCAGTGCTCTTCCCCACAAGTGCCCTCCTCTGTCACCACCACCTCTTCCCCCCACTTCCCCTTCAACCCTCA